>NC_054387.1:42989726-43164726 GCF_017654675.1 Xenopus laevis
CACACTTCATATGGTTAGACAGTAGAGTTTCATGCATGTTGAGTGATGCACTTCCAATGAGAGCATCAGATTTCAATGTCTGGTGGCTCCAAACACGGAAATTTAACACACTAAATGGGGTAACGATGCTGTAATGAAAGCAAAGAGCAAGCCTGTCAATCACAATACAGTACAAGTACTTAAGATGTATTTTAATATTTAGCAGTGTATCTTTAATAAATAATCCACCATCAAGGGGCATCTTGTGGACAATGCAAATTACCCCCGGGTACAAACACTTACACAGTGAGTGGCTGTTTCCATTTGGGGCTGTGAGTTTTATTTTTTGTTTCTGTTTTCTTTGATTGTCCATCCACTGACAGCTCCACGTATGGACTTGGACCGAACCAGTTTTTCCGGTTGTCCTTTAACTTGGCGGATATAACTGAGCAGAGATGAGAGAAAAGGACAGCGAGTTAATGGTGGGCCAAGTTGACCCCTGGGGCAGTTTATTATAAGGTAGCAGTGTTTATGTGTTGTGCAGTGGAACCTTCTAACAAATAAATGATTTTTTGCTATCAGGTAGATTTTTACATGTATCTATACGACTGCACAGACAATTTATTATCTCTTCATATGGAAGCATTAAAGTGTAGTGACTTAAGGAAAAAAAGAAAAAAAACCAAGACATAACCTATGAGAATCTAGTGTACTGTTGCAAGATATATTTGTCATTTCCCAAAGTATGTATTGACTAAATACAAACAGGATCTTGGGGCATATTTAAATTTGATGTCACATGCATTTCATTTGGTGTCATACGGTATGTTTGTTGTATCTAGAGAGCATGTTAAGTTAGGGTTTCTAAGCCGTTTCTAAATATGAAAGTTGTTGATGTAGAATATGCTGTAATATTTACCGAAAGGTCTGTCTGTGTGGCTGGAACTCTCGTTATTTAAAGGAACAGTGCAAAAACAAAAATTGGGTAAATAAGAGAGAAGATAGTAAAATACCCAGGCAGTGGCTGCCCCAGGCACAACAGAAACCGGGGATTATAAATATGGAGTTATAGTGCATTAAAACATTAAAGGAATTATTCAGTATAAAAATAAAAACTGGGTAAATAGGCTGTAGTGTCCAGTCACTCCTTTATATATTACATATTTGGCTAACTATATTAGAAACAGTTTTTATTTTTATACTGAATAATTCCTTTAATGTTTTAATGTTATAATCCCCGGTTCCTTTTGTGCCTGGGGCAGCCACTGCCTGGGTATTCTACTATCTTCCTCTGGCATTGGATTACATAGCACAGTTGCTGACCAGACATCCCTTTCTATTGGCATTTATTCTCCTCCCATGTAAATGATGCAGGTGCACAATTTTAATCATATATCAGCCCAAAGTAACATAACTAATGCCCCTCTGTACTCAGTTTCCCATCCTGCAGGTCAGCCTAAACCTGAAAGATCACATACTACCTTTTTTTTGTAACAAACTGCCAGCACCTTGGGAACTGTTGCTGTCTAGGTGCTTCCGAGCTGGGCACTGGTCCAAGTATTTACATTGCAGATTCCTGATAATCTCAGTATATACCAGTTCTATGCTTAGTAGGAGTATTGTTATGTGGCACTGAGCAATCATCCTACAATCAATTTGTCTTCTGTCATAATCCCCAACAAGGGTATACAACTGCCAGAATGTACGGACTTTGTTTGTTCTTGGTTATTATCATTTGACACTCATTTATTCTAGCGATGCACCGAATCCAGGATTCGGTTTGGGATTCTGCCTTTTTTCAGCAGGATTCGGATTCGGCCGAATCCTTCTGCCCGGCCGAACTGAATCCTAATTTACATATGCAAATTGGGGCGGGATGGAAATCTCGTGACTTTTTATCACAAAACAAGGAAGTAAAAAATGTTTTCCCCTTCCCAACCCTAATTTGCATATGTAAATTAGGATTCAGATTCAGCTCGGTATTCGGCCGAATCTTTCGCGAAGGATTCGGTGGTTAGGCCGAATCCAAAATAGTGGATTTGGTGCATCCCTAATTTAATCAACTATGAGCATTACTAGAAAAGAAGTAAGAAGTGTGGTTGTAGTTCACATGCATAACGTAAACTCTCTACTTGAAGGAGGGTCTCTTCTGTTATCAGAGCTTTTGTGGCAATAGCAATGCATTGGAGATAATGAAACCTTTAGTAACACCTACCTATAACCTGAAGCTGTGATTTCATAGTGAAGCCATTAACTGCTCCTGATCTTGAACCACTGCCATCCATTTCCTCTGCTCAACGTTATGCCTGCAGAACCACAGAAAGAACACGTAAGGAATATCAGGAAGGCATACCAACAACATTTTCATGCCAAAATGCACATAACATCAGTAACAGTCACTCTCTTCCAAACACAACAGAACCAAATACAGAAGTACTTAACAGCCAAATCCCCTCAAAAACAATATAACTGAATAGCTGATCCCTCTCATACACAAAAGTAACAATAAACCAAGCAACAGACACTGTCACCTAGATCAATTTATTCCTTTGTATCCAAAAGTTGCTTTCTTCCAAATACTGCAAAAACATTAAAAAATGAATGCAAAAAAATAGATATTATCCCTATTCTCCCATTCTCCATAGGATTACATAAGCACACGACAGTTTTAGGCATTTATTTATTACATTCTCATTTACGAATGTATTTCACTTGTTAAACAGTCACACTAGTATCTGCTATCTCACAGGCACATTCATGTGAAAGAGGCTAGTATCCCCACTGCTACTATAGGCCCCATCTCTCCCTACTATACCTGCTATCCCACAGTCACAATCCCTTGCCAGAGACTATTATCCCACTGCTACTATAGGCACCATCTCTCCATACTATACCTGCTATCCCACAGCCACAGTCCCTTCCCAGAGACTATTATCCCACTGTTACTATAGACACCATCTCTCCCTACAATACCTGCTATCCCACAGTCACAGTCCCTTCCCAGAGACTATTATCTCACTGTTACTATAGACACCATCTCTCCCTACTATACCTGCTATCCTACAGCCACACTCCCTTCCCATAGACTATTATCCCACTGCTACTATAGGCACCATCACTCCCTACTATACCTGCTATGTGCTATCCCACAGCCACAATCTCTTCCCAGAAGAAGTCCCCACTGACAAATGAACTGCCTGTACACTGACAATTATGGCGTATGTTGAGCGTTCTCATGCTCTTTCTGTTTACAAGTTGCAATATGTAGGTCCATGTGAGCGGTGCCTATGATTATGGGTGGAAGAGCCCTAACGGCAGCAATTCCTGCATGGTAACCACTCAAGGTAACCGTGTGCAACAATCAAAGATGAGCTTGCAAAGTCAACTAAATATTTGTCTTTTCCAAATCAGACACGCATAATAAGTACAGCAGAAAACAGAAGTATAAGTCTAACAATAAGCAATGGAGACAGAAAGGAGACATTCCTACCTGGCAGCATATACTGCTCCTGGTAGGGTTCCAACCAAGCAACTTTTGCCTGAAATCTGTTTGATGGAAAAGCCCAAGTGAGCAAATAACCAGGAAAAAGCAACAGTTTATCATGATACAGTACCAGTGCAATATTGACAAAACACTAGTGGAATCACGTGCACCATGAATGAACTGCTCTGGAGGTAAAACAAGGATCGGAATGTAACACTGAATAATTGTACATATTACTGGGGACTCGTATCTCTTGTTTTGCCTGCAACATTCAGTGTCTGTAGTGTAGGGTTGAGACAAAGGGAAGGACCAGAATAAAAAACGGAGCTGTATTCCAAGTAAGAACGTGGTAGGTCACAACATCAATAGATAGGACATCTGATCCCCTTCCAGGGACACCCAATCATTTATTTATGCCACTGCTTGGTGCGAATGCTTGAACAAGGGATAGCTCACTCCCTCTGTGTATTTTATCTAGTAGCCCCAATCAAGTATTTGAGGGAAAAAAAATGATACTTACCATTTACAGTGGCCCTATGTTTTGTCCCCTATTTCCTCCAGTCCTGCACCCACTTAGAGTGGAGTCTAAACACGTTTAACTGGCCACATGAATGACACAGGAGGGGAAGTGAATGCTTAGCCCTAACTTATATTTACATAATTAAAAAAGGAAGAAAATTTCACTTAAAGTTTAGCTTGCTGCTAATATTTTATTTACGACAATAGCACGGACAATACTTTAAGTCTATGGACAGCCCATAAAGAATGTTCTGAGATGTGGATTGTTTATGTTGCCTGTATCACAGAACAAGAAAACCTGGATCTACTGGTGGAGCATGACTGCCCAACCTCATGCACGTCAGGTTTTTTGTCGTCAGTGGTAATAGATAAGTACATTCCATCCGACTGAAATAGAGGTAAATGTCAATTGCTGCTCTGCTCTGTGTGGCCACATACAAAGACATTCTGATGTGCAAACCATTAGCTTACCAGCCCAAGCAGGCCAGCAAAAGAAATAGGAAAACAAAACGGGAAAAATTAGATAATTGGGGGTTAGGAATAGCCAGCTGTATCCCACCATAAAGCCAGGTATGAACAACTTGTGTTAGTTACTATGTAGCCAGCAAGTGACAACGATTTCCTGCAGTAAAAATAACTGTTACTAAAAAATGGCAACATGAATATACAACATATGGATGCTGGACAAACAAACATTGCAAATGCCCATGTAAAAGAAAAATCCTAGCATGAATAGATAAGTTCCCATCTGTCATACAGCTGACAAAGCATTCTCCATGGGGCAAAGTACACTTCCTCAGATATTAGAATTTAAAGTGCACTGCATTAAGCTGTGCCAAGCACTTGTTTTACCATATCTACTACTACTTAATCTTTAGGCCTTGTAGCTAAATCAGAAGAGAAATGTGTAAATGCAGAGTTCAAAGGACAAGTGATTGCACTGCAGCGTTCTACCAGAAGTTTATCCATTCACTAAGGGGATTTTCCCAAAATACCAATGATGGGCCTGTCTGACCAATCTCTGATCAAAAGTTGGCGAGGTTTGATTTTCTTGTCCATTGAGCATTAACAACACAGGATGTGGCCTTCACCCCACAGGTCTGTAGGCCCCCTCTGTAGAATCTGATCATTGACCCTGGACCAAAGATTGGTTCAGCTGAATTTGGCCCAGCACATGGGTGGCCAAAACCAACATGTTGGATATATCAGAACAGTGGTAATTTGTCGATAGAACAGACACATACAGTTAGGCCCATAAATATTTGGATGGAGACAATTCTTTTTAATTTTGGTTCTGTACAGTACAACAATACATTTTAAATGAAACAACTCAGATGCAGTTGAAATGCAGACTTTCAGCTTTAATGCAGTGGGTTGAACAAAAAGATTGCATAAAAATGTGAGGAACTAAAGCCTTTTTTAAACACAATCACTTCATTTCAGGGGCTCAAAAGTAATTGGACAATTGACTCAAAGGCTCGTGGGCAATTCCTTCGTTATATCATAAATAAAAAAAGATTAAAAAAAAGATAAAAGCCCTGGATTTGATTTGAGGGGGGTGCTTGTATGTGGAAGATTTTGCTGTGAACAGACAACATGTGGTCAAAAGGAGCTCTCCATGCAGGTGAAACAAGCCATCCTTAAGCTGCAAAAACAGAAAAAACCCATCTGAGAAATTGCTACAATATTAGGAGTGGCAAAATCTACAGTTTGGTACATCCTGAGAAAGAACGAAATCACTGGTGAACTCAGCAACGCAAAAAGACCTGGATGTCCACTGAAGACAACAGTGGTGGATGATTACAGAATCATTTCCATGGTGGAGAGAAACCTCTTCACAACAGCCAAACAAGTGAACAACACTTTCCAGGAGGTAGGTGTAATGATATTCAAGTCTACCATAAAGAGAAGACTGCATGAAAGTAAATACAGAGGGTGCACTGCAAGGTGCAAGCCACTCATAAGCATCAAGAATAGAAAGGATACACTGGACTTTGCAAAAAAAAAAAAAAAGCATCTAAAAAAGGCAGCACAGTGGCCAGTACAGATGAAACCAAGATCAACCTCTACCAGAATGATGGGAAGAAAAAAGTATGGAGAAGGCGTGGAACAGCTCATGATCCAAAGCATACCACATCTCTATAAAACATGGCAGAGGCAGTGTGATGGCTTGGGCGTGCATGGCTGCCAGTGGCACTGGGACACTAGTGTTTATCCATGATGTGACACAGGACAGAAGCAGCCGAATGAATTCTGAGCTGTTCAGAGACACTTCCTGCTCAAATCCAGCTAAATGCAGTCACATTGATTGGGAGGTGTTTCATGACCCAAACATACAGCCAAAGCAACCCTGGAGTTTATTAAAGCAAAGAAATGGAATACTGTTGAATGGCCAAGTCAGTCACTTGATCTGAACCCAACTAAGCTGCATTTCACTTGTTGAAGACTAAACTTCAGACAGAAAGGTCCACAAACAAACAGCAACTGAAAGCCGCTGCCGTAAAAGGCCTGGCAGAGCATTTAAAAAGGAGGAAACCCAAAATCTGGTGATGTCCATGAGTTCAAGACTTCAGGCTGTCCTTGACAGCAAAGGGTTTTCAACCAAGTATTAGAAATTACCATTTTATTTTCAGTTTTTTAATTTGTCTAATTACTTTTGAGCTCCTGAAGTGAAGTGATTGTGTTAAAAAAAAGGGCTTTAGTTCCTCACATTCTTATGCAATCTTTTTGTTCAACCCACTGAATTAAAGCTGAAAGTCTGCAGTTCAACTGTAGTGGTTTAATTTAAAATTTATTGTGGTAATGTACAGATCCAAAATTAGAAAAAAAAGTTGTCTGTCCAAATATTTATGGACCTAACTGTATATTTATTCTAACACCATGCCTGTAAGAGGATTTCCAGACCAGACAATGGCTTAGACACCGCGAGAGGATCAAAGCCCTTAAACTGGAGAACAGCTGAAGAACATAAGACAGGAGAACCTATCTTTCATATACCAATACGTTAGGACATGGTGACCACAAAATTGGTTCAGATAGGCTGTGCATAACAGTGTCCCACATAGACGACTTCAGTGGATCAATCCATATGAAACAACAAGACAAACGATAGGGCTAATTTATCATTTGTTTTTAAAGGAGAATTCAACCCAGTTATAAAAAAACCCGTACCCCACACCCCATGTAGACCCCCCTCCCTCCAGCCTAACTACCCCCCCCCGAGGAAAAGCCCCATACTTTATACTTTCCCCTTGACGCAGATTCAGGCAGCAGAGTTCCCCGCAGCCATCTTCTGGGTATTCGGTAAGCTGATTGGGAGATCGGCATGGTGGCGCATGTGCAGTTGAAGCAATTTGCCGGTTTGCGACAACTGCGCATGTGCAAAAATGGGCGGAAATTGATCTCCCAGTGAGCTTACCGAAGACCCGGAAGATGGCTGCGTGGAACTCCGCTGCCTGAATCTGCGCCGAGGGGTAAGTATGAAGTATGGGCCATTTCCCCGGGGGGCAGTTAGGCTGGGGGAGGAGGGAGGGAGGTCTACGTGGGGTGGGGGGTACAGGTTTTTTTTAATTACAGAGCAGAATTCTCCTTTAAGAAGCAGGGCTTTCTAGCCATGCCATCATGCCACTGTACTAGGCCAGAAGGCTTCAGCTGGTGTGTAACAGGATGCATTGCCTAGGAAATTTCAGAAATAAGAAATGAACCCCAATAAAAGAGCAAAGAAGTCCGGAAGGAGAAAATGATTACAATGCATATTGTTTATTTACAACTGACTAAGTTTAACTTTCCAGCCAACAATAAAAGGTGGTGAAGGTTTGGGGCTGCAATTTACACTGCATTCAATCAATATTTTAGCACCTGTGTTCATGAAAATCTTATGTATAAATAGCCATGTACTGACCCTTGTTATTAGGGATGCACCAAATCCACTATATTGGAAAACAGCCGAATCCCAAATCTTTCACGAAAGATATGGCTGATTACCGAACCAAATCAGAGAAAAAACTAAAGAGAAAATTAAAAGAAAAAATTAAAATTACCTGCCTGTCACAAAGACTCCTGATTTTTAGGATTTGGTTCAGCCAGGCACTTGGATTCAGCTGAATCCAAATTCCGCTGAAAAAGGCAGAATCCTGAACCGAATCCTGGATTCGGTGCATTCCTACTTGGTATATCTGCAACTTCAAAAAAATCTACATAAGCTGCTGTCTTTCAATACAGAGGTGAAGGCAAACATTACATATAAGCACTGTGCACCAGAATGCTATGAGTGTGGGTATATGAAAAATAATATATCACCCAATCTATATAACTGGTTTCCTACACACCCAGAATTTATAGTAGCTATACCTATGTCAACAAGTGCAGGTGGCCAACATGCTGCGACTGTCCTGTTGTAATGGAGATGTGTGGGGCACTTCAAAGAAATTGGAACTAGAAAAGCTTTTAATTTATAATGAGAAAGTGAAAGAAGGAGCAGGACATCCTCTCTTGCATGAAAATCAAATGAAACAGAATTTGCCATCCTCTACAAGCACTGTACAAGTATCTCCATACAGTGGACCAGTAACCCAATATAGATCATATGCGTGAGTATACCCATTAAATATCAATTCATAATGCCGATTATAGCAGACCTTGAAGAGCCACTCTATGGGGCTCATTTACGAAGGGTCGAAGTGAATTCAAAGTGAATATTCGAATTGAAAAACTTCGAATTTCAAAGTAGTTTTTGGGTACTTCGACCATCGAATAGACCAAATTCGACTTCGATTTGAAGAGAAAATGCTTTGACTATTCGTCCATTCGATAATCGAAGTAATGTCTCTTTAAAAAACGTCGACACTTCGCCACCTTAAACTTGCCGAATTACTATGTTAGCCTATGAGGACCTCCTAGAACATATAGGCAACATTTGGCTAGGTTTTTAGAAGTCGAAGTGAAAAGTACGATCGTACGATTAAATTGTTCAATTCAAAGTACGATCATGCGATCTTAAAAATCCTACGAATTCGACTTCAAATGTTGAACTAGCCTATTCGACGGTCGAATTTTGAAGTTTTTTGCAGTTCAAAATTCGACCCTTGATAAATCTGCCCCTAAGTGTATTGAGTTCAGTCTTGACCCCCCTATCTCCATTAGTATCAAGATTTCTGTAAACAAGCTTCCCAATAACACATTACAGTATAAAGACACAATGGAGGAACAGAAATTAGGGGAGTGGTCCTTAAACTGTATTGGCTGGGGATGCCTGGCTGAATAACATATGGGTAGAATACCTTTTTCTTATTTAGATAGCCTCTTGAAGGTGGTGCAGAGCAAAATTTTTATGTCTTCTGATAGAGAAGCATTCTCATATGTTTGCATGGTATGTATGCAATGGATTTGGCAAAACCCTGGGCCTCAAAGGTGGGACTGAACTGAAACCGAGTCTGAAGATCTTACTTAGGGGATAGCCCTGGAAATCATCTGAAGGGCAAAAGTCTCAGCTTCACATGCTCACATTTAGAATAACACCTCAGCTGTTATACATAGGGACATAAGGACTCTAGTCAGTCAGCCCTGAGCACTCCAGGTCAGAAGTCTTGTTACAGACATACCATGTTGGATGACTCCTTGCACAAACAAACTTGTTTGTCGGTTAAGCAGGAATTCCATGCTTCATGATTATTCAAACATCCAAGAGTTAAAGAATGGAATGCTTAGAAAACAAAAGCCAGAGCTTATCAGACCTAAGGTTTATAGCAACAAATTGAAACATTGTTCCACAGACTTTGTTTCTTCCAATAGCTAATAAATTACAGGTCTAAAATAATTCTGCTCATTTAATTGCCAATTCCCTGCCAAGCTTATTGTGTATCACAGGAGAATCAGATTGTGGCTTCATCCAACACATATATGCAAGGAATTAAAACCTGTCAGACTGGATGCCTGCGTGATATACAGCAGTGATTCCCAACCAGTTACTCTTCAACCCCTTGGATGTTGATCTCAAGGTCCTCAAAGCAGGGGCTTATTTTTTAATTCCAGGCTTGGAGGCAAGTTTTAATTGCATAAAAACCAAGTATAGTGCTAAGTAGAGCTGCCAGTCCACATACGGGCTACCAAATAACCAATCACAGACCTTATTTGGTACCCAAGGGATTTTTTCATGCTTGCGTTGCACCCCAACTCTTTTTACATTTGAATGTGGCTCACAGGTAAAAAAAGGTTGGGACTCCTGATATACAGTATACCGACCTGCTTCACTCACAAATCATTACTCAAAATAACCATTCTTGCTTCTTAATCTAAACTCTCACACAAAATGGGAAGCATACAGTAGCCTTAAATATATATTACCGAAAACACACTAATTACAAAATGGACTAGCATTACTCTGAATGATGTTCAGAAGGCACAGCTCTCCTCTAACCCTACTTGCATTTATGCATATGCAGCAGTTAATGGAGAGATGCAGTTTGAATGGAAACATTTCAGGCATTAATGAATTATTAAAGACAAAAATCGGAAGCTTAAGTGGATCGAAAGACTGAAAGATACACATAAAGAAAAAAAAACTGTTTAAAGTCAAACCCTTTTGCTCAAACGATTCTTATACAAACTAGTCACTAAAAGGATGAAACAGTTCATTTGTTTACTAACCAACAGCCATATTAACTTTAACCCACATCTGGTTGAAAAGCAAAAGAGATGATTAGTAGCAAAAGATGAGTAGTAGAGTGCCATGAAGGATAAAGTAAATATCTAGTAAAACCCCACATGAAAGGGTGGGCTAGTACTGGTGAGTTTGCAATTTCATTGTAAAAGATTGGAGATGGATCAACAATAACTGGTAGCTGTTTTGTTGTTGCAGATTCTCATGTATCCCCAAAAGTCTATATGAAGAAAGCCATCTCTTTCCTTTTTGGGATTGGGACAGAGATTCCACAGACATATGTCTGAAATTGTTGAATGCTTTTTGTGAGTTTTCTATAGATTCCTTTACACGTAGTATACAAGTGATCTGTTGCTGCCTCATCAGAATTGTCTTTTTTAGGTTTCTGATTTCACCTACTGAAACACTTCAAAAATAAAGCAAATAAATATATGCAACTTAAGCTCCCCATAGACGCAAAGATTTTTCTTGCCGAACGACCGATTTTAGCAAAGTCCAACCAATCCTTCGAAATTATTGTGAAGTTAGTGGGATTCGAACGATCATATATTTTACGATTTTTCGGCCAACATCTGTCAGAAAATTAATCGGCCAGGTTAAAAAATCTTTATCGGTCCCAATGCAATCTATCTATGTTTGCAGGGCCAAGCAGGCAGCTCCCCTTTGTTTTCCTGGCAAATGGTCTTTTTAGATGATGGACAATTCGTACGATCGTTTCGAGATAATCGTGGTCTCACGATGAAGATCGGATCTTTTAAAAATCTTAACATCTATGGCCAGCTTAAGATCTAAAGATGATCATTCTTTTATAGGAAAACCCTTCGAAATAAAGTGAAAAGTGATTTACATGACAATCGCTCTATGAAATTACACACCACAACTCTAAAGCTGTGTCTATAGGCATGCTTACTATCTAGATCTGACTAATGGCACATTCCAGCAATGATTTAAAGGGGATGTTCACCTTTAAATTATCTTTCAGCAATTGGTTTTTGTTTTTTATTTGTGGGTTTTGAGTTATTTAGCTCTTTATTAAGCAGCTTTCCAGTTTGCAATTTCAGCAATCTGGTTGCTAGGGTCCATATTACCCTATCAACTAGGCATTGATTTCAATAAAAGACTGGAGTATGAATAGTGGAGGGCCTGAATAGAAAGAGGAGTCATAAAAAGCAGCAATAACAATACATTTATTGATTAGCATTGGCAATTCTATAACATACTAAAAGATAAAGGTGAACCACCCTTTTAAGTTCAGAAAAAGACATTCTCTACATAGAACCATACAGGCAATTCATTTTTTCCAGATACCTGTACAATAATACTGAAACTGATGATACATTTTATAAAGATAGCAGTACGTACATTCATGTTTCAGGACTAACATGGGTTGAGGCAGAAGTGCTCTAGAAATGACATTTACTTCCGGTTATATTTTGCATTAAACCACCAGGCAATAAAATAATAATCTGTGTACAAATTGTGATTAAAGCTACTGCTACTAGTGATACAGCCTTTGTACAACATAAGTCCTATACAGTTGCATGCCCCCAGACAGAAGAACGTACAGAAATTTTCCTTTTTGCTACATGTCTATACTTGTCAGAAGCAAACTACATGCCATCACTGTTAAAATATTTTAAATGCTATTTATTTCCCTGTCCTAATGTTCATAGTATTAGTAGTAGTATTGTACTATTATGTTGAACTCTGTACATACCAAATGCTAACAATAATATAATCTAAACAAAATATAATTTAAAAACAACAACAAAGAACTGTTCAACTTCTGAGAGGTGAACCTATCACAGCAGCAGATAGAATGGAGTATAATAACAAGAGCCATAAATAACCTAGAGAATGAATCTTTATATACAGTGAGTGCATAGTGAGGTCATTATCACAAGACTTATTGAATACTGTGTATTATAAAAACTAACCTACCTATTGTAAAAATAATGCAGCTACTTCTTATACCTTTATAATTTAAAGTAGGGGGTACATTATCCAATATAATACATGAGTGATACTCAGGGGCACATTTACTATTGGTTGAATATTGAATCGACCCTCGAAGTAAAATCCTTCGACTTCGAATATCGAAGTCGAAGGATTTACCGCAAATGCTTTGATTGAATGATCAAAGGGAAAAACGATCGACCGAACGATTAAATCCTTCGAATCGAACGATTTTAATCCATCAATCGAACGATTTTCCTTCGATCAAAAAAAGCTTAGAAAGCTTATGGGGGAAGGTCCCCATAGGCTAACATTGGTGCTCGGTAGGTTTTAGGTGGCGAAGTAGGTAGTCAGTTTTTTTTAAAGACACAGTGCTTCGACTATCGAATGGTCAAATAGTCGAACGGTTTTTAGTACGAATCATTCAATTTGAAGTCGTAGTCAAAGGAGCCAATTTGAATTTCGAAGTTTTTTTTTGGCAACTTCGACCATCATATTTTTCATTCTAATCCTTCACTCGAGATAAGTAAATGTGCCCCTCAGAGTTCCCTGTAAAACTCAGCCTGCAGCCAACAGACTAAGTACAAAATAATTGTAATACAGCGGGCCTTGTCGTATCGCTTGCAAACACATAGTGCATTGTTGACACCAGTACACAGGCAAGGCACAAGGTTGAAAACAGAAGAAACATCAGGTGTCATGGCATCAAACAAATGAATCAATATGAAAAACACCAAATAAGACAGGGCAGAGATTAGCATTAGCCTAGCAACCATGCTTGATTTGAATAAGAGACTGGAATACAAATAAGAAGACCTGAATAGAAAGATGATTACTAAAAAAGTAGCAATAACAACACATTTGCAGACTTGCAGAGCATTTGTTTTTTAGATGGGGTCACTGACCCCCATTTCAAAGCTGGAAAGAGTGAAAATAATAAATAATGAAGATCAATTGAAAAGTTGCTTAGAATTGGCCATTCTATAACACACTAAAAGTTAACCTAAAGGGGTGGTTCACCTTCAAACTAGTTGTTTACAGATAGATCACCAGAAATAACTTTTTCCAATGACTTTCTATTTTCTGTGTGTCACAATTTTTCCAATATTGAAGTGTAAAGCGTCATTTTTCACCTTCTGAAGCAGCTCGGGGGGGGGGGCAACCCTGTAAACCAGGGATCCCCAAACTTTTGAACCTGTGAGCAACATTCAGAAGTAAAAGGAGCTGTGGAGCAACACAAGCATGAAAAATGTTCTTGGGGTGCCAAATAAGCTATGTAGATTGTTAACCTACATTAAGGCTCTGTTTGGCAGTGCACCTGGTTTTTATACAACCAAAACTTGCCTCCAAGCCTGGAATTCAAAATTAAACAACTGCTTTGAGGTCACTGGGAGCAACATCCAAGTAAGGTGTTCTAAATGGATACATTTAGTTGATACATTTCTTATTTTTGTCAGAATCTCTGGGTTTCATTACAGGCAGCTGTTAGAATTGATACAATAGTTGCTAATACTCCAGAGATGCTGCTCAGAAATGTATCAACTAAATGTTGCAAAATTGTAACAGTTTAGAATCTGCACCTGAATTACTGAGCTGCCAGACTGAAACCCCAAAGACACGAACATTCAACTTAGATTTTGGAAAAACAGTAAAAAATAAATAATGGAAAGTGATTGAAAAAAGTCTATTTCTGTGCAACAATCTAAAAACAACTGAATTGAAAAAAGTGTTTGGAAGGTGAACAACCCCTTTAAAATCAGGTTGCTAGGGTACAAATGACCTGAACAGAAGTAAGGTGTAATTAAAAGTAGCAATAACAATAAATGTGTAGCCTTACAGAGACTTTGTTTTAGATGGGGTCAGTAACCCCCATTGGAAATAGTCAGAAGAAAAAGGCATATCAAAAATAAAATAAAAAATAAAAAAATATCGAAGACCAATTGAAAAGTTGCTAAGAATTGGCCATTCTATAACATACTAAACGTTAACTTAAAGGTGAACAACACATTTAGGGGCATACTTATCAAGGGTCGAATTTCGAATTGAAAAAACTTCGTAATTTGAATTTTTTGTCGAATAAGTTAGTTTTCGATCGAATAGGTCCATATTGGGTTGAATTCAAATCGTACAAATCAAAGGAATAGCGCCATTGGTAGATTTTCCAAAGTCCACCAATTTAGATGGAGAACGGTCGAAGTCAAATTTTTAAAGAGAGCGTACATGATAAATTTCGATATTCAAATTTTCAAATTTTTTTCGAATTTGGACTATTGCCTAGTCGAAGTATACAAAAAATTGTTCGAAATTCTAATTTTTTTCATTCGAAAATTCACCTCGACCTCTGATAAATCTGCCCCATAATGCTGGAGAGAAAAAAATTATTTCCCAACATGTCACCTGCATCTGCCAAGTTCTGCTCAGTTTTGCTGACAGTGTCAAAGAGATAACGAGTTCCAAAAGTGAAAATAAATGTGTCAGTGCCTCAGTTTCATTTCTTCATTAAGAGGATTGATAGTACAATGCATTAAAAAAAAAACCAGGGACTCAAGTAAATATCCCATTCTCGTGTGTACAGCTAGAGAGAAACTGTTCCCTGAAATTCAGTAACTTTTTTTGGGCAGGGCCCGCTTTTCCCTTTTGTATCAGTTATTGTTGCTATGAATGTAAATCTGTATGTTCGGTGCATACGCCCACTGATTGTACAGTGTTGCGGAATATGTTTGCGCTTTTTAGATACATGTTAATAATAGCTCCTTAGTGACTTCTAATATCCTTTTTTTTTTTTATTCAAAGAAGAGTTGTATACTCCCCCTTACAACATCGCACAACTCCCAGCACTCCAACAGCTATGGAGCAACATGTTAAAGAAGAGACGAAGTATCATCATACAATTATCTGGAAAACATCACACAAGACACTTTCCGATATTACAAAGGCACGGCAGACATGAATTGTATTTTTTTTTTGATATCACACAAATGGAAAATATTTGCCATGATCCACATGATGCAATGCTCTGAAGTAAACAGCCCCCCAAAAAACTCCCACATTTAGCAGAGCTGCCTTTTTGGTGGAGACACTAGCACACAACTAAATTGTAACATAAAGAGTAATACATTCCAACTGAAAATAAAAACAGATCTACAACAATGTAACAGACACAGCAATAAAATATATGCAGTAAAACGGAGTGACCCGAAAGCACTCCATATATATATTTGATGCTTGCTATACAGCAGTGATGTGTGGGTCCGGAAAAAACTCAAACTGCAAAATGTTTCCATTGGTGGACCCGCAGCCAACCCATACTCTCATTGGCTCGCTCTTTGTGCACCTCTGTTTCCAAGACAACGGAGAACTGGACTTCCCGAGTCTGACCCGCACCCAACCCTAAACTGCAATGGTTGGTCACATATCAACTCTAACCCGCCCAACTGGTGGTCAACTTGCGGATCACCATGGGTTGTGGAACAACTTGCACTACTGTATTGTGTGACTGGAATTAGAATTAGCCGGTAACATCCATGTTAGAACTCTTAAGGTGGCCATACATTGAAAGAACCACTGGTGTGGAGAAGTTGCCAATAAGCAGATCTGTTGCCAAAATGTCCGCTTTGGAGAGGGTAATTTTGGGCAGTTTGATTGGAACACAATGACAATAATGCAGGCCAGTGATAGCTGATGCAGTACTCACCTTGACTGAATTTTTAAACCAGTCAGACCAATATCTTACAAGCCCTTATGCTGTCCATAGGCGCAAGGATCTGATTGTACGAATCTCCATTTCATGCGATTTTCATACAACCGTGTATGTAGGGTCCCAACATTTTCCGTGCCATGGCGATCGGTCGTTCAGACGATCGGACAGGTTAGAAAATTTCTATCGGCTACCGATAATATCTCTGCATGTATTGCCTATCTGACATATCAGTGGGAGACTGTCACCAGCTTTGTTGGACATAACTTTGTACGATTGCTGTCAGGGGCAGAACATCGGCTGATCTGTTCTTTTAATACTTTATTTGATCTGAATGGTTAGTGGCAGGTCAGGAGACGGCACCAAACGATTGTTTGCCTGATGTGTAGGTAAATCTGTACATCTATGGCCAACTTAACACAGGCAGATAAACTTGCCAACTTGGTCTGAAGGGGCTGAATCTGCAGCTTAAAGGTCCCCCATACACGGCTCGATAAAAGCTGCTGACAGACCGAGTCAGCAGCTTATTGGCCTGTGTGTGGGGCTATCCGACGGGTGTCTCAGGACGATATCTGGCCGAAAGTCGCATCTGTTCATTGAGTGATCCAACCCCCGTATTGCCTCCATGCTGATCTGATCATTGGGCCCTAGGGCCCACGATCGAATGAACCCGATATCGCCCACCTCAATGAGTGGATCTACCTGTGTATAGTCACCTTATGGGAGGAACTTCAAGGACGATTTCAGAGCGATCAGACGCGATGCGCAAAAACACAGGCGTCAAATTGGATGCCACGGAAATAAGGTAAATGAATGCATTGTTGGATGGTGCTGCAGCGTTGATCCGATGTGTCGCAACTGTCAGATGCAGACGCAGCGCGCGCTGGATCTCGTAGAGATTGTCCATATACTCCTACCCTAAGGGTAGTGACAGACAGGGTGATTAGTCGCCCAGTGACTATGTAAGTATTAGAAGGATACTATGTTTCTAAATGTAATAAACAGAAATGTTTCATGAACACAAATATTGACAACAAACAGACAAATATTTTGCCCTCATCAGAATGTTTTTTTGTGCCCAATAATAACCCTATAAAAACAGTTAGGGTGCTGTGTAATGTAAGGGACCATAGCAGCCATATCTTGGGTTTTCACGCAGATGCCAGTGGTTAACAAGACGCCTCTACGACACAAACACCCACAGCATTGGTACAAAACCTGTTGAGGGGACCATAGCAGTGGGTGGGGCAGAACAGGGACTACAATAACGGACAGCTAGAAGAGATGCCCCTAGAAGCCCAGCTTAAAGGTCAGTGAGAGTGAGAATTGGGGTGAATGTTTATATGATGCCCTTGATGGCCAATACAATGATAATTACAGGGGCCTGTGGCATTGTTAAGGTGGCCATAGACTAGGGATGCACCGAATCCACTATTTTGGATTTGGCCGAACCTCTGAATCCTTTGTGAAAGATTTGGCTGAATAACGAACCAAAGGGGTGGGAAGGGGAAAAAGATTTTACTTCCTTGTTTTGTGATGAAAAGTCATGCAAATTTCCCTTCCCACCCCCAATTTGCATATGCAAATTAGGATTCCGATCGGCCGGGCAGAAGGATTCGGCCGAATCCGAATCCTGCTGAAAAAGGCAGAATCCCGAACCGAATCCTAGATTTGGTGCATCCCTACCACAGACTCCAAGATCAGCTCGCCAAACAAGCGGATCTTTCCTCGATATGCCACTAAGAGCAGGGCTATATCGGGGGTAATCCGAACGTTCGGCCGTATGGTCAAAAGATCGGATGGGGTTCCGACGGGTAGGGATGCCCATAAACGGGCAGATAAGCTGTCAAATTGGTCTAAACGACCGATTTCGGCAGCTTTATCTGCCCGTGTATGGCCACCTTTACGAGTTAAACGTTGGGCCACAAATAAGGGGGGCTTGGTCATTAAAAGTCTATTGAAGTGATTATACAATTAATTCTATATGATCCTGTCCCTAAGTACTTGACCCTTACAAATGCATTGTTCAGCAGGTAGAATGTCCCCTTAAGTATAGGGGCAAACTGGGCACGAGCAGATGTCAGAATGTGCCCAAGGTAAGCAACCAATAGATTGTAGCACAATCGTACAAGAGAAATGAGTATCAGCTGAGCAATCAACAACATATAAAGTTTCCCTACACAAGGGCACTACACAAGGGTGGGTTACTGTACACTTGCCAATAGTACACAACACAAGGCGCGACAGTAAAGTAGAAGCTAAAAATTACAATAAGCTTCTGTAGCCACAAATGTAAGCCACACTGGGCCCATAAAGCCACACTGCCGGTATAATCAACGCAACACAACACAACACAACTACACCACCAGCAAGTAGAACCCGCACATCTTCAGCGGAGGCGAAACGTGACCTCGAACATTTACCTCCTTTTGCGTTACTTACCGAGCCAGGGAGAAGGCCTGTCACAGCCGGAGACGGAAACAAACTGACACCCCACTCCAAAACCACTCTCGCTCCTCCACCCCCCGTAAAAAATGGCAACTGCCGGTGAAGGGAGGAAACGGCAAGTAGGATAAAAAACTACGCATGCGCAACAGGCTAAGGCGGTGCAGTTTATCACGGGACAATAAAGCTTGTTCGCGGAAGCTTAAAGAAAAAACGAGTGCGCATGCGTACAGTCTAATCTGTGTGCGCATGCGCTTTAGTGGATACTATTCTTGTAGTGAATAATCAGTAAATAATAAGCTTTTGCTATTATAGAACTGAAATAATATAGGTTGTGTACTTCCTTTTATTATTGACATTTCTTGACTGGACCATCCTTTTGCAGAGCATTCCTCTGATAGTGGCAACATACATACCTCCCAACAGTTTGGAAATAAAAAGAGGGACAAAAAAGTTGTCGTGTGTCCCCTAATTACCAGGTTCATTTTACAAAATTTGGCAGGTTTGAACACATTTCTGTGGGGGTTTTTTTCCACTTATTACATTTTTGCTAATGAAGGTCAATTAGGGTTGCCACCTATTTTAAAAAAATTTACCGGCCAGTGATGGGGGGCGGTAACGCCGTGATGAAAAAAGGGGCGGGGCACGGGTAAATGGGTGGAGTGTGTGTAAAAAGGGGCGGAGCCACGTGCAGCGTGACGCAAGAGGGGCAGAAGACGAAGGAGGGGTACGTTTCTGTCGGAGGGCCAAGGGCTTTTGTTATAGGTATTACAAATTACCGGCAGCTACATTGCCGGTAAATTTGTAATACCGGCCCCGGCTGATATTTTACCGGCTAGGCCGGTAAAATACCGGCCGGGTGGCAACCCTAAGGTCAATTGCCCTTTAAGCTGTGAGTCTAGCTTTTCCCAAGGGACCTGTTATCTTATATTGTTAATTATTTGCTTAACTGAAATTGTTACAAAAGTGCACCTGGTGGCTGTTCTGGGCTCTCTGCCAAAAGCCAAATAAATTAGAAACATTGTTTCTTTTTCTGGCTGTTCAGTGCAGAGAAAAACTGGACTTTTCAGTACAAACGAGGGACTGCGGGTTGAGCTGTCAAAAGAGGGACTGTCCCTCTAAACATGGGACAGTAGGGAGGTATGCATCAAGCTGACCCCCTTGTGAGTCAGTCCATTTAGTTTCGTGCACAAG
The DNA here is from genome assembly GCF_017654675.1 of Xenopus laevis. Lineage (NCBI taxonomy): Eukaryota > Metazoa > Chordata > Amphibia > Anura > Pipidae > Xenopus > Xenopus laevis. The sequence continues at coordinate 43,009,659 of NC_054387.1, forward strand.
GCCGCCATCAAGGGGGTACTGTTGTCCCGGGCCTAGGCCTAAAACTGGGGGGTCTGCTGTGCTCAACTTTTCGAAATAGCCAGGCCCCCCTTGCCCTCAGCAAAGTTGTGCCGAAGAGCTAGGGTTGCCACCTGGCTAGTATTATACCGGCCTGGTCGTTGAAAATGATGGTTGATCCCAATGTTATTAATAGGGAAAAAAGGTAAATATATAGGAAGGCTGGTATTTATTTCGAGAAAAGGTGGCAATCCTTTGAAGAGCCGAAGCTGCGAACAGAGCCAAAGCCACGAACAGAGCTGAACCTGCAAAAAGACCCGAAGTTGAAGTCCTGAAGCCGTAAAAAGACCTGAAGCCAAGGAAAGGAGCCGAAGTTAAAGTCCTGAAGCTAAGAAAAGACCCCAAGCCACGAAAGGAGCCTAAGTAGAAGTCCGAAGCCACGAAAGGAGCCAAAACTTAAGACCCCCAAGCCACGAGTTCAGTTCTACTAAACACCAATGTGTTTTTTTTAAATTTTATTAAACCCCTGGGCACCAATGTATTATTTTAATTAGGGATGCACCGAATCCAGGAATCGGTTCAGGATTCGTCCAGGATTCGGCCTTTTTCAGCAGGATTCGGGCAAATCTTTCTGACCGGCCGAACCGAATCCTAATTTGCATATGCAAATTAGGGACAGGGAGGGAAATCGCATGACTTTTTGTCACAAAACAAGGAAGTAAAACTTTTTTTTACCTTTCCATCCCTAATTTGCATATCCAAATTAGGATTTGGTTCGGTATTCGGCCGAATCATTCGCGAAGGATTCAGGGGTTTGGCCGAATCCAAAATAGTGGATCCCTAATTTTAATACACTATAGGTCCCTGCCACCAATGTTTTTTTTTTATTTTAAATATTCTCTGGGGCCCCTATGTTTCTTTTTAACTTGTAAGGGGGCCATGGCCACCAATGTTTTTTATAAAAAACTTTTATGGGGGCGCTGGCACTGTTTTTTTTAAATTATAGGGGCCCCTGACCACCAGGGAACCCTGGCGCCAATAGCGGTGTCCTGGTCACAAATTTTTTTTTTAACTTGTAGGGGGGCCCTGGCACCAATGGGTTTTTTTTTAACTTATAAGGGGGCCCTGAGCATCAATGGCTTTTTTTGGTGCAATTTCACTCTATAAATTTACCGAAACACTGTGTCACGGATTCAGGACTTCAACTTCGGGTCTTTTCCTGACTTTGGCTTCAGCTCCATTCTGGTCTTTGACGCTTCTGGTCTTTTTGTTATTCGGGTCTTCAGCGCTTTGGTTTTTTTTGCGGCTTTGGCTCTGTTCGCAGCTTTGGGTCTGCAGAACTTTGGATCTTTGGGACTTCAGATCTTCGGCTCTTCAGGACTTCAGCGGTTTGTCGATGTCAGTGGGGGCTAATTCAAAAAGTACAGCACAGCCGGCCCCCTTTTAGACCCGGTTCAAATGTACCCCCTGTGTCCACCTGATGGCGGCCCTGCTCTTACCCATAGCAACAGCAAAACACATTTCCCATTTATTCCACTACTACTGTTATTAACTCCCCCCCCCAAACAAAACAATAAATAATGATTTAAGCTTAGTATTTAAGTTAGTAGTCTTGTATTTGCAGAGAAATTGCGTATTTGAAAAATGTCGAGACATAAAGGGGGACCATTGCATATGGGAAAAATGTTGAGACTTAAGGGGGACCATTGCATATGTGTAAAACATCGAGACCAGCGCCGATCCTGGGGCTGCTGCCGCCTGAGGCAGCAGCCCAGATGCCGCCCCCTCCTCTCCCGCTCCGCGCTTAAAAATTTGCGTCGGAGAGGGTTTCAGGGGGCAGTATCGCTAGTGCATTGAGCGCTAGAGTGCTCTTTGCACTAGTGGAGGTGAATTTCCGGGTTAAAACCCGGAAGTTCGGCTCTTAAAGTTACAAGAGGCGGCTTTTTGCCGCCCCTTGTAACTGGCCGCTCGCTGCCGCCTGAGGCAAGGGTTTCACCTTGCCTCATGGCAGAAGCGGCCCTGGTCGAGACATAAGGGGGGACCATTGCATATATGAAAAATGTTGAGACGTAAGTGGGTTTATTGCGTATGTGAAAAATGTAAAAAAAAATTAGACGTAAGGGGTACCATTGCATATGTGAAAAATGTTGAGACGTAAGGGAGGGACCGTTGCTTATGTGTAAAATGTCAATAAATGTCATGACGTAAGGGGGGGCCATTGTGTATGTGAAAAATTCTGAGATGTAAGGGGGACCTTTGCGTATTTGGCAAAATGTAAAGACGTAATGTCTTGTGTATGTCAAAAATGACGTGACATAAGGGGGGACCATTGTGTATGCATTATGAGCAGCAATCAGCATGGCTTTATTAAGGATAGGTCATGTCAGACAAATTTGATTGCTTTTTATGATTAGGTAAATAAGATGTTGGAGAGTGTGGGGGGGCAGTAGATGTGATCTATTTGAATTTTGCCAAAGTGTTTGAACCGTGCCCCACAAACTCTGTTGGTGTGGTTGTTAATGGTACATTGTCTACTTGGAGTATGGTTTTTAGTGGGGTCCCTCAGGGTCCACTTTTATTTAACTTGTTCATTAATGACTTAGGGGAGGGTATTGTAAGTAATGTATCAGTGTTTGCAGATGACACAAAACTATCCAGCCCAATTCCATCCAGGATGTGGCATCCTTGCAACACGATCTTGACAAACTGGCAATCTGGGCAGCTAAGTGGCAAATGAGATTCAATGTTGATACATGCACCTGGAAAAATATCCAAGCCACTTATACCTTTAATGGGACTGCACTAGGCAAATCCATTATGGAAAAGGACCTTGGAGTCCTGGTAGATGATAAACTTGGCTGTAGTAAACAATGTCAATCAGCGGCATCAAGGGCAAATAAGGTCTTGAGCTGTATTAAAAGTAGCATTGATTCACAGGAGGAGAGGGTCATTCTGGGTGTCAGCAGGAGCTAAAACACATCATGTACTATTAGTGCAAGGGTCAGACCAAACAATTGTTATTTAAATAAGGCAAAGACCACTAACATGCCATAAAGTTAGAATGGCACTTATCCTTGAATGTTCTGCATCAATGTTCCCTCTAATTCCTTCTTGGCTATGTGGGCAAATAAAATTCTTTTGTGTGTACGTTTTAAACTTGTGTGAGCAGTTTTTTAAAAACGGTGTGCTCAGGTCGGAAGTGATACAAAATGTTGAGTTTTCACACAAAATTCTTTGTGCTCTCCACAATTTGTTGTGTGTGCTGGCTTCATAATTTGTGAACGCATATTCAAACGCACACCTTAGAGCACTGATCCCCAACCAGTGGCTCATGAGCATCATGTTGCTCTCCAACCCTTTGGATGTTACTTCCAGTAACCTTAAAGTAGGTGCTTCTTTTTGAATTCTTTAATTAAAGTAGAAGTACAGCTTAACTAATGAAGTAGGTAGAAATGTTGTAAATGTTGTTGTTTTGTGCTTCTGTACCAGCTCAAGGCAACCACAGCCCTTTAGCACTAAAGATCTGTGTCTCCAAAGATGCCCCAGTAGCTCCCCATCTTCTTTTCTGCTGATTCACTGCACATGCTCTGTGCTGCTGTCACTTACTGAGCTGAGCGTATATTACAGACCAACCTTATTTTCAGCTTGATAATTAGTGACAACCCTTAACCTTAACTTTTCAACAGCTGCTGAGAGCCCACTGAGCGTGTGAGTGTCGCGGACACTTTCCAAGATGGTGACCCCCTGTGACAAGTTTGAAGTCCTGGATCATTGCTGCTATTGACAAGCTGAAACGTTAGGCCGGTGCAATAGGTTCAGTACATAAACATGGCATTTTTAGCCATATTAATTTTCAGGGTTTACTTCTATTTTAAAGGGCAAGCTTTAATTGCATAAAAAGCATGTGTACTGCCAGAGTCTCCTGTATATAGCTTGACTCCAGTTCCTGTAGGCTTTAAGACCACATAGGCGATATCTGTAGACTGTAGCCAATTACAGTCTATATTTTGCACCTCCAGGAACTTTGAGGAAGTTTATGCTGCTCTCCAACACTTTTTTACATTTGAATGTGGCTCACAGGTAAAATAAAGTTTGGGGGGAACCCCTGCCTTAGAGAGAACATTGCTGATTGCTCTGCACCCATAATGCACGAAGCTCGGGTCAACGCTTGGTTAATAATGATTAATTATCAGACAAGCACCAGATTTCCAGCAACCTTTGCCCACACGCTGCATTGCGTCATCCGCTGCCAAAGTTCACTCTATTAAGGCCAATTGCAGCCTGAAGTAAGGAGACGCCATTCATTCGCCGGACACGCCCCATTTGTGTATGATTGGCTGATATGCTTAGCTGTCAAGCGGCGGGGAAGCCGGTGATACGAGGCAGGCGTGTTGCGCTCCGCCCCTTTACCGCCCTATAAGGTGTAGAGCGGGTTATTCTTAAAGGGGAAACGGCAGCCCGCCCACTCTTCTTCTCCTGGCTCTCAACGTGAGATCTCCCTCCTCTTCACCATGTCTGACAAACTGTCCTACAAAGTCGGTAAGGAGGGAAAATCCTGGGTGGATCGTCCTATTACAACTTGACGGAAGGTGTCTGGATGCTGATTGATTGTTATTAGGTGAATCAGTGCACAGCCAGCCTCCTGTAATTGCCCCATGCATGGCCAGACCATAGACAATGTGCAGGGGTTAGTGATGTAATTGTGCCCAGCTATTACACGTGTAGGCACCTTGTTTCCCAACAGGGCACTATGCATGGACAGGGGGGGCATTTAAATGGTATTGCCCAGGCTCCATGTATGGCACAGCACAGTGGATGATTGGTATATAAGGGGCATATATTATACAGCTTAGAGAATGGCACTCAAGGGGTAGGAGTGAATAGGGCACATGTCAGTTGTTGCCCTTATTAATGGCACAGAGCAGTGGTGAATGATATGCAGCAGGGGGTAAATATTGTCTCTCTATGCCTGGCACAGGGGCTGATTGGTTGTAATGGAAGGGCAGATGCTGCTCAGACCTATCAGTTCCACTGGGTCAAGGGGCTGGTAAACAGCTTAGATTGTTTTTTGATCTTGCCTTGTTTTATCTATGCTTGCGGCATAGGACATAAACAGTTTATTGTTAATGGGATTATCTCCTCCAAATCTGCCCTTCTATATGGCAGAGAAGTTGGGGTATATGGGGTATTTGTTACTGGTTTATAATGCATGTGTACCCTAGTTACCATTTAATTTTGTCTGTACTTCTAATTGAATTAACAAGAACTCGGTTGAAAGTCTGTATTGCTTCTTCTACTGACAGCAAACCTTCAATAAACGTCATTTATATCTGCTGAGGTAGTGCAGTTGCGCTTGCATAATAGAATTGTTCTACACGCTTCCATGTGCTTTATATAACAGTCTCCTGTACTTCTCTGTAGCACTCGGTGCCCCCGGGCCACATCTACTTAAATGAAGCATGGCTTTGCTCAGCCTCTTTCTAAGTTCTTTTGCCCAGATCAGTAAAGTCAGGGCTGCTGGGATTTGTAGTTCAGTGAGGGTGCAGTGCTGTTGTGGAGGGGTTGGCGGAACTACAAGTTCCAGCTGTCAGTGCACCGTGGCTGCTTCAGTTACCTGCCACATGTTGTAACAGGCGATTTGAAGGGTTTCATGGAGCAGACGGAAGATCATGCAGCACATAAAGGCTGTTCTGAGTAGAAGTACAGAAGAACAGCTTTGATTGAACATTTGCGGTGTGTACAGAGGATGTTACTACAATGAATAGGGATTTGCTTGTTAATGTCCGTGTTAATCAGTTGATTTATGAATAATAAACGCAGGCACAGCCATAGCCGATTAATTTGATAAATTAAAGTTCTGGGAACTGTGTCATTCCTTCAACATGTTTTGGGGCTATAGCCCCCCCCCCCCACTAGTCACAATGGAGCACCATACATTTCCAAATTGTACAGGTATTTCATATTTGTTCATAATCTTTTTCCCGATTACAGGAAGGAAAGCAGGTTCTGGTGGAGGGATACAACGTATGTATGTGACCTGTAATGCAGAATGCTCAAGACCTAGGCTTTTCCGGATAAGGGATCTTTCTGTAATTTGGATCTCCGTACCTTAAGTCTACTAAAAAATAGTTTAAAACTGTAATTAAACCCAATAGGAATGTTTTGTCTCCAAAAAGGATTAATAATAATATCTTAGTTTGGATCAAGTACAAGGTATGGTTTTATTATTACAGAGAAGAAGGAAATACTTTTTAAAAATGTGAATTATTTGGAGAAAATGAAGCCTATGGGAGACAGCATTTTCTGTAATTTTCAGCTTTCTGGAAAAGAGGTTTACAAAAATAGATCCCATACCTGTACTGTTTTTGCCCAGGCTGGTGTGTAGGTCCCAATTAAATGTAGTAGAATCTCCATTTTTACATTCTTCAGGGGACCAGAAAAAATGGGTTGAATTGTGGCAAAAATCAGGGGTTGCAAAATTGAGGTTACACTGTACATCCTGAATTATTTTTCTACATGAGACTTGATGGAAGGCGCTTAAAAAAAAAATGGCTACTCTCCAGCAGGTTTCACCATATGTTTAGTTATTGTGTGGAAACCCTGATGGGAATTTTACAACCTGTTCTTCCATATCGCATTTATTTTGGCTGTTCAGGGTAATATTTAAATATTTACCAACTTTACTTAATAAAGATGTTCAGCAGCATAGTGCTTTTTTCAATATTAACAGAAAAAAATATAGTGTCACTTGACAAAGAGCCGTTGGGCTCGAATCATGTGCTAACGAATAAATCACTTTGCGCAGTTTATCTGCCTACAGGCCATTCCTTCTTTCTCCTAGTTTGTATTTCACATTACCCACATAATGACTCCCTGTATGAGTCTAAAGGCGGCCATACATGGGCAGATTAAAGCTGATGACATTGGTCCTATAGACCAATTCAGCAGCTTATCTGCCCGTGTGTGGGGCATTCCGACGGGTCTCCCCGATCAATATTGGGCCAAAATTCAAACCGATATTGATTGGGCAGGTTTGATTTTTTTTTTCTTTATCCCATTGGCGCCTAATACCTCAGTTGTAATCCGATCGTTTGGCCCTAGGGCTATATTGCCCTGCCTTTGGTGGGCATATCTGGTTAAGATCTGCTTGTTTGGTGACCTTGCCAAACTTGAGTCTGCAAATGTTGCAAGACCACAACTCCGATAATTATTCAAGCTGGCCAGAGATAGGTTCCATTGTTCCTTATGATGCAGTCCCTATAAGAAGCAATGAAATCTGTGTTCCATCTGCTACAAGTAGCACCTACAAATCTCTTGATACCTCTCTTGTATCTCGTGATACAAACACTGATCAGGATCATTGACTAGATGGCACAATCCAAATATTTTATTTGTGTGATCTCCATAAAACATTCTTTCTCCAGTCTGTGACATATGGAGAAGGTTCCTGCTAAGAAAAGTGGTATGGCATCTCTTAGTTTGTTTATTTGGGTTCTGAGGCCCCACTGTTTATTCATAGGGCGTATTACATAGAGTAGGTTCTTCTCTTCCAGGTCCTGTTATACAGGTGTATGGAGTTATGTATCTTGGATAAACAACAATGTTTAGTCCATGGAAAATAACTTGAGCAGTGAGTTCTGTCTACATAGTTACAACCATTGTAGCTGAGGTTGGGGAAAAGACACACATATATGACCCATATATCTTTAGATTACAGCTTCTAAGTGTTAATATCAGTAACCTTTGAATTTCTTTTGCTAAAAGGCATCCAACCCTTTCTTAAAAATATCTACTGAATTAGCTATTCTTATCAGTGCACAGTGTGTACCGAGTCCCCCAGAAACCAGAGAATAATTTTGAAACCTAAATAAAGGGAGGGCATGAAAAGAAATATAAGCAACAATAAAACAGAATCCTCATAATCTGTTTGGTAACTTGGGTCAGTGACAATGACAACCAGACTGCATTTATAAGTTGCAGGCAGGAAAGAGGCAGAATGTAAAGGATAATAAATGAATTGAAATTCAAAATAAATAATGAAGACCAACTAAAATGTTGCTTAGGCTACGACAATTTATAATATACTAGAAAGGTGAAATTACCTTTATGTACGTCGTATAAGATATAATGTAATGGCAGGAACCTATACAGGTATGGTACCTGTTATCCAGAATGCTGAGACGTGGGGTTTTCCGGTAAAGTATATTTTTGTAATTTGGATCTACATACCCTAAGTCTACTAAAAAATAATTAAAACTGTAATAAAACCCTATAGGACCATTTTGCCTCCAAAAAGGAATAATTATATCTTAGTTGGGATCAAGGTCAAGGTACTGTTTTTATTATTACAGAGAAAAAGGAATTCATTTTTAAAAATTATTTTGAATTATTTGATTAAAATGGAGTCTATGGGAGATTGCCTTTAATTTGGAAGTTTCTGGATAACTGATCAGATACCTGTACTCTGAAAAGCAGCAAAGTAAAAATAAGGACAATTTGTGTTGATGGGGTTGTTCACCTTCCAATACTTTTTTCATTTTCACCAGAAATGACTGTATGACTGTTTTTCTTATATTTAACTGTAAAGTTCACCTTGTAAAGCAGCTCTGGGAGGTGGGTTACCGACCATGTAAATTTCTAAATTGATACATTTAGTTGATACATTTATCTTTGTCCCTGCTGAGCAGAATTTAATTTCATTAAAGGCAGCTGTTCGAATTGATACAATCGTTGCTAATATTCCAAAAATACTGCTGAGAAATGTATCAACTAAGGGGCACATTTACTTAGCTCGAGTGAAGGATTAGAATGAAAAATACTTCGAATTTCGAAGTATTTTTTTGGCTATTTCGACCATCGAATTGGCTACTTCGACCTTCGACTACGACTTCGAATTGAATGACTTCGACTATTCGACCATTCGATAGTCTAAGTACTGTCTCTTTAAAAAAAACTTCGACCACCTACTTCACCACCTAAAACGTACCGAGCACCAATGTTAGCCTATGGGGAAGGTCCCCCCACATGATTGAGTTGCAGTAGGAAGAAAGTTGAGCTAGCCACTAATAAGCCATTTATATATCTAAAACAGGCCTGCGTGTATAAACATGATACGCAAAGCTATATATGTTGCACAGTCATTGAGACCAAAATAAGACCCATGTTGAGTACGTTTAACGATGCAATGTAAATTCCAACGTTGTATGGAAATGTCTTCATCCTGCTAATTTAGGTCACAGTTTATTTTAATTGTGCAGAGAATGGGCTATGGGTTATATTTACTACTTCTCTGGTAACCGGAAAGGAGAATCTGATTAGATGCCTTCTCTGGAGAGGGGAGGATGTAGGATCAAGTACAAATTAAAACTATTTTTATAAATCTATAAAACACAGTTTGGTCATTATTAAGCACACCGTAAATCATATCCTTGTGTGTTATTTGTTCTAATGTCAGAACTTAGCTGCTTATAACAAAGACATGCACACATCTGGGCATATACTTTTGCCTCTGCTGTTTTCTCTCATATGATCTACATGACCTGCTTTAAAAGCGCTCATGTGCCTTTATATGGTTACAAGACTCCTCTGTGCCTTCTAATATCCTTAAAATTTGTAATAGAGGTACATTATCCCTTATCATACACATAAAACATAAATATATTGTAAAATTCTAACGTTATAAATGGTACTACTTTGTGACCTTCAGAGGTCTTGACAGACCCTCCCCCCATCTTACACTTCCGTATTCAAACCCTAAAGGTGGCCATAGACGCAAAGATCCGCTCGTTTGGCGACATCACCAAACGAGCGGATCTTTCCCCCGATATGCCATTAACGAGCATGGCTATATCGGGGGTAATCTGAACGTTCGGCCATATGGCCGAAACGATCCGATTACGATGCGCAATGGGCTCCGGTGGGATTGGTCGGGTCAAAATCAAACCTGTCCGATCGACCAAATGACCGATCTCCGCTGGACGAAAGATGTCGGCACTCTCCACACAGGATTCGAAAATCGTACGAATCGAGGGATCTATGCGTCTATGGCCAGCGTAAGCCCTGCACCTTCATTGCCTCTGGCGTATCTTACTATCCAAACCCGCCTGAAGAAGTCCCTTCCTGAGCCCACCTCTTCAAATGTGTCTGTGAACTGTAAATGATGCCCTTATTTCTGGGCAGGACAGACTGCAGGACTCTACTTGGCACTTGTGTCATATGGTTTAACAATTGTAAGAAATAAATAAAGGCTATCCTTCTTTTATAGTAGGGGGTGCATTATTCCTTCTATAAATAACACAGGTGTATTTTGCTTCTGCTTTAGTTCTGGTCATTTCAAAAGCCATCCAGCATTTGGACAGCTGTACTTTACCTTGCAGCAGCTAGTTCATAAGAGCATATCCAGGGTGTCTGCTGGTTTCAATGAAACAGGGAGGGGATAATAATGTGAGTGGAATCTTTACTCGCCACATATAGGAAGTGGCCCAGGTGCACCGCCCTGAGCCCACAGTTTGGGAAGCCGATATCCGTACATAAATCTAATGGCAGGCACTCGAATAAAGGCGATCTTCCAACAAATTGTAGAAAAGATTTATAGTGCCTTACGCGTTTCGTGTTACAAACACTTAATCATGGGCCTATGATTAAGTGTTTGTAAGGCGGAGGACACTAAATCTTTTCTACTTGATTTCTGCATAAGAGACTGAGATATGAATAGGAGAGACCTGAATAGAAAGATGAGTATTAAAAAGTAGCAATAACAATACATTTGTAGCCTTACAGAGTATTTGTTTAGATGGGGGCCAGTGAAAGCTGTAAAGTCAGAAGAAAAAGGCAAATAAATAAAAAATAAAAAACTATAAGAAAAAATGAAGACCAGTTGAGAGGTTTCTTAGAATTGGCCATACTGAAAGTTAACTCAAAAGGTGAACCACCCCTTTAATACTCTGTGCCCACAGTAAGGCATAAGGTATATACTCTTACACTTGATGACATGTGGATCTTTAATAGTATTTGTTTTTTCCCATCAGCTGACATCAGCCTGGCCGACTGGGGCAGAAAGGCCATAGAGATTGCTGAGAATGAAATGCCTGGACTGATGAAGATGAGGGAGATGCACTCTGAATCCAAGCCTTTGAAAGGAGCCAGGATTGCGGGGTGCCTGCATATGACCCTTCAGACTGCTGTCCTTATTGAGACCCTGACTGCACTAGGAGCTGAGGTACTGCCTTCATGTCATTCTATAGTGACCTGCTAGACCAGGGATCCCCAACCTGTAGAACCCGTGAGCAACATTCAGAAGTAAAAGGAGTTGGGGAGCAACAGTAGCATGAAAAATGTTGCTGGGTGCCAAATAAGGGCTGTGATTGGCCATTTAGTAGCCCCTATGTGGATTGTCAACCTACATTGAGGCTCTGTTTGGCAGTGCACCTGGTTTTTAAACAACCAAAACTTGCCTCCAAGCCTGGAATCTGAAAATCAGCACCTGCTTTGAGGCCATTGGGAGCAACATCCAAGGGGTTGGAGAGCAACATGTTGCTCACTAGCTACTGGTTGGGGATCACTGTCCTAGACCCTAGCGGCCAATGGCTGCCCATTTGTTGCAGTGATTTAAATAGTGTGCTTGGATTTGTCCACAGTGACTTTGTTTTATCAGCTTGCATCATGTCTAGTTTAAAACTAGACAATCTTTATTCAGCATATCTCTGTGCCGGTTGAGCTGACGCATGACTTAATTGAAAGTTTTTGTAAAGTGAATCATGAAATGCAGCTATGCCAAACTGACTGACCTTCCTAGCATAGTTTAATCTCCAAGGGAGGTCTACCAAGTTATGATTGAATTCTCCCAAATCAGTAGGGCTCGTACAATGGAGGTGGCAGAAAGATCCATTCTTCATTATTGGGCTTGTGGACATACTGCTGTTGAAGAGATCGACCACTTGATTAAAGCTGATTGGGAGCTTCCATGCTGATCAATTCTATATTGGTGAGGGTGAAACCACATCTCTGTAACCCTTTTTTCATCTTCTGTAGGTGCAATGGTCCAGTTGCAACATCTTCTCTACACAGGATCACGCTGCTGCAGCCATTGCTAAAACTGGAGTCCCAGGTGGGTGCTGAGTGGGGTAATCCTGTTACCTGTCCCTTTGTGCAATTCTTAAGATGGCCATAGATGCAAAGATCCGATCGTACGAATCATTGAACGATCGGACTTCCCAATCTCCCGACCTGCCACTAACCATTCCGATTAAATAAAGTAGAAAAGAACAGATCAGCCAATGTTCTGCCCCTGACAGCAATCGTACGAAAGTTATGTCCGACAAAGCTAGTGACACTCTCCCCTGAAAATCGTACGGTCGGCAATACATGCAGAGATATTATCGCCAGCCGACAAATCTTTTAACCTGTCTGATCGACCGATCTCCACCGGATGGAAATTGTCGGGACTCTCCACACACGGTCTGAAAATTGTACGAATCCTCGAATCGTACAATCAGATCTTTGCGTCTATGGGCAGCTTTATTGTGTTTCTGTGACTCCAAAATCCACTTAGACTGCAAACTATACTGGGCTTGGTAGGCTTGCGCTACTCTGTAGAATTGTAACTACATTATTATATGCTGCCATGGGTGTCCGCAGAGGGGGGCAGTTGCCCCACCCAAACTTCTCCAGCTAGTTCCAAGAAATTGTTTGTAAATTGAATTCCCAACAACACAACATTTTTTCTACTTCCCACTCCAAGGCAAGCCTTGATTATGTTATGTCATGAATAGGTTCATCTTCAGTGGAATTCTACCCTATGTAATATTAGCTTACTTGCCCCCCCCCCCCAGAAAATTTTCTGCAGACACCCATGTATGATGCTTATAATAAGATCCTGCAGTTGTAGGTAGGAAGAGTGGGGGATAGCAAGAGTAGCATGTTTGTGTGGCTTTATATAATGCTGCCTGTACTGTATTTGCAGTGCTGTATATTTTTACCATATAAACTGGAAAGACAAGTTCACCAAACTCAAAAGTGCAAAATATAATCGTGATATGTACAGACACGGAGATACAGGTGGATGAGAGTACCTTTTTCATGGCACTTAAGGTGGCCATAGACGCACAGATAATATCGTACAAAACAAATTTTCGTACGATATTCGATGCATGTATGGTGGAAAAACAGCCAACCAATATCGGCAGAAGACTTGGATATCAGTCGGCTCATCGATCGGGCTGGATGGAAAATTTTGATCGGGTGCCTTTGAAGGGTTTTGTTAGGTTTATTGGAAATTATTCCAGGAGGGGATAGTCAGGAGGCAGTTATATATCAGAAATTCAATCTGGCCTCTCAAAAAGAGCGGTGAACAGAGGACAGAGTACAAAATCTTGAGGTACCCCCATGCTAGGGTGAACTGGAGGACCATAAGAAAGGTACAAGGATTTGCAGCAGAACAAGATGGGGGGCAGTACTGCCTTATATTAATGTTGCCAATTCTGCAGCCTTTTACTATTGAAAATCTGCTGTCCCCGGGGTTCTTAAGAGTTTTATAAATAAGTTGGATCCCGTGCCTGTATACATGATGCTCCTTATTCAGGAGAAAAATGCAGTTACTTTATAAGACAGAAAAAGTTCTCTTTTGATCAACAAACTTCCCAGTCAATGTTTGTACCCACAGTGTACGCCTGGAAGGGTGAGACCGATGAAGAGTACATTTGGTGCATTGAGCAGACCATTTACTTTAAAGATGGCAAACCCCTCAACATGATCCTGGATGACGGTGGAGACCTGACCAATCTGGTTCACTCTAAGTATCCCCAGCTACTGAAAGGTCAGCACCCAGAATCCTTTGAAGCTGTTTGCTCTAAAAGCATAAATTAATCGAGATAAAAAAAAAAAAAAAAAAAAAAAAAAAATATATATATATATATATATATATATATATATATATATATATATATATATATATATATATATATATATATATATATAATACACAAAAGCTATGAATATCTTGTAAATTATATCCTTATAAACGGTGAGTTCTAATGTCATTTCTGTCACATGACTCACTGAAATTTGTTTATTATAGTTGCAAAATATGAGGATATTACAGCAACACAGGGTTATTAACAATAGTGAAAAAAATATATTTGGTAAGGCATGCATAGCCAACGTGACGTTTCGGTCCCTGCTGGGAAAAAAACCCCTACCCTACATAGACCTCCCTCCCTACTCCCCCAGCCTGTGTTACCCCGGGCAAATGCCCCTAACGGCTTACTTACCCCTCCGAGAAGATTCAGGCATCGGCGTTCACGGGCGCCATCTACAGCCGCTTCAGAATGAGACCGGCGCATGCGCAGTTGGCGCAATTTTCTGACTCGTGACAACTGCGCATGCAAGGAAACTCGCGAAAATTGCCGAAGCGTCAGTCTCTTTCCAATGATTACCAAATCGGCTGAAGATGGCGCACTTGAAATCTGATGCCTGATCTGTGAATAGGCCCCCAATCATGGCTGTTCAGTGTTCTCTGGCTGAACACATATTGAATCGCTGGTTCCATTGAACAGAATGCACTAAAGGTTCAATAGTCTTTACACTCCTTTTTTTTTTTTTCCCCTGTGAAGGAAGTTTAATTTGCCATTGAATTTTAAAACCATCCACAAGGGTGCAGCACTGAACCGTCTGCTGGATCTGCAATGTCTAATGTCTTTGTATTTAATGCAGGCATTAAAGGAATCTCTGAAGAGACCACCACTGGCGTTCACAACCTCTACAAAATGAAGTCCAGTGGAACACTGCAGGTGCCAGCCATTAATGTGAATGACTCTGTTACCAAGGTAAATCCCTGGGGGAAATGGGATAAATGTAAGAGTTCTCTTCAAAACAACCCCAGCCTCCACCTGATTTACACTTTTTTTTTTTCTTAAATTAGAGCAAGTTTGATAACCTGTATGGATGCAGAGAATCGCTCATTGATGGTATTAAGCGAGCCACCGATGTAATGATTGCTGGCAAGGTAGCTGTTGTAGCTGGATATGGTGATGTTGGTAAAGGATGTGCACAAGCGCTAAGAGCCTTTGGAGCCCGTGTCATCATCACTGAAATTGATCCAATCAATGCACTTCAGGCTGCTATGGAAGGTGAGCTCATATATACATACACACTGAAATATACTGTTCTCAAACCAATGACAATGTTAGCCAGATGGAGTTTGCCTTTACTCCAATAATCCATACCAAATATGCCAATGATCTGCCCACTTACATAAACTCTGCTACAACCAAACTTCTCAAAACCTGGTTTTGTCAAACACCATTGCAGAATCAAGTCAACTTGCCTGTTTTAAAGAAGGGGAAGGTTAGGATAATCATTTGCTACATAGTAAAGAGGGGGGGGGGTGCTATTTGCTCATCCTGTATGAGAATATACTGAGCAATCTATAAAGGTTACTTGGATTATATGCCATAAATATTACAGAGACCAAAAAAATCAAAGACTCCTGCACTATGATAATTATGTCCTACTGAAATAGATAAACCAATATTGATTAGCTTACTATGAGACCAAAGTGTTCCATAAAACGTCACTGCATCTGCGAAACGAATTCAACAGAACATGGCAGTGAGAAAGACAAGGGGGGGGGGTTGGATAAAAGGAAATCTTAGATCTCTGTTACTATGCATTAGGCAAGTGGAGTGTAAGTTGGGATTGCATTGTTGGTCCCTGGGATGAAATTTACGTTCTTTCATTCGTTAACTTCAGATTGTGGGCACTAGGTGGTGCTAAAGAGAAGCATTTCAGGATTACTCTAATCTTTTATATATATATATAATGAAACATGCATGTACATTCAATTTATGCATATTATTAAACATAAATGACTTGACTGGTCAACAGAATAAGTTAGCATGGCGTTGCCAATGTTCCTACATTGCAATGTCATTGCCCATGGAAAAGTGAATGTATCTACTCTGTAACTTTGTTGCTGTTGTATGATGGGACAGAGCCTCACACAAACCAACAACTAATATCATTCAAAAGTCCCTTATCTGCCTGCCCCACCACAGAGATGTACATGCCTCCTTACAATAGCATGTTCACATTTCACATCTAATTGGGTGTCTGATAATAAATCTGAAGTTTTGGGTCTCCAAGTAGAAAGTGATTACTCACCACATAAGGGACGAGGCCCAGGTGCACCACCCTGAGCCCTCTGCACGCGGAGCGGACAAACCCGAAAAACCTTTGGTACAGGCACTCAATGAAGGCAAACTTCCACCAGGCAATAAGTTCAAAGTGAAGAGAGGTTGTGTCCACAGCCTTGCGCATTTGTGTCATAAACACTTAATCATAGGCTAATTGGGTGTCTGACCCTTGCCTTACTTTGATGTGTGATTGGAATCTCTGCTCTAATAGATTGACGGTGGGTTGTTGGAAATTAAAATTCTCAAACATTAAATTCTGATCTTTTTGCCCCCAGGATATGAAGTGACTACAATGGATGAAGCCAGCAAAGAAGGAAACATCTTTGTGACCACTACTGGATGTGCAGATATTGTAGAGGGCAGGTAAGTTTATATTCTATCAGTTACATTGGTCTATAAACCCTGCATTGTAAGAAGTTAGGGGTACTCTTATTTTCCTCTTTATGCCACGCTTCCTTGACGGTGAGCTGTAGTTTTTATGGCACAGGATCTGAGACAAGCAAAACTTGGCTCAGTGTAATAGAGAAATATGCTTGCATTCAGCCTGGTGTGTGTTTAAGCTGAATTTTTATTTATTTTTAAAGACATTTTGAAAACATGAAAGATGATTCCATTGTCTGCAACATTGGGCATTTTGATATAGAACTGGATGTGAAATGGCTGAACGAAAATGCTGTCAAAAAAGTCAACATCAAACCACAGGTAATGCTGGATTTGTACCAATTCTCTGTACTCTCCACTAGTCTTTTCACTGTTTTATTATTAAATCAAGGCATTGTTCAAAAAAAGTGCCTGAAGCCTCCTTGAGGTGAGCTCCTACAATGCCTCCCTCCCAGCGCTTGCCTTCTGTGCCGGGGAGGTCAGGGGTGGCCACATCGCTAGTGTAGAGAGATCAATAAAGGTAGTAGGAGTGTTTTTTTTTTTTTTTTTTTTTTTTTTTTTTTTTCCACACCACCTCGTGTAACCCTCTCGGTGCTGCCCCTGTTCAAAAAGATCTAAAACAAAGGGTTAACGGGGTTAATCTTGTTTCCATGCAGGTGGATCGATATCTGCTGAAGAACGGGCGGCACATCATTCTGCTTGCCGAGGGCCGTCTGGTGAATTTGGGGTGCGCCATGGGACACCCCAGCTTTGTCATGAGCAATTCTTTCACAAATCAGGTGATGGCTCAGATTGAGCTGTGGACCAACACTGACAAGTATCCTGTCGGCGTATATTTCCTGCCAAAGAAGGTGAGAGGGGATTATCTGGCTCTTTGGTGGCCATTTTGTTTTCTTTGTTGTTCGAGGCACCCAGTGAAGAACTCTAATCTGCAGCGAGGTGTCTCATAAGTAAACTGATTTTATGGGATGCCAGCCTACGGAGCTCTGATTAATGTGAAGAAGTGATTTACATTAATTCATCAGCCTAATGATTTATATTCTCATTTTATTGGCTTTTTATTTTATTCCGTTACCGTTACCAAGAGCAGGTGACAACACTTAAAGTGAAAACCAAAAAAGTGAAATCATGCAGGTAGCCGCTTAATTGGGAGGCCCTCTAGCTCTGCAAGCACTGGGGAGTAGGGTAGAAAATTGGCCAGCATCTGGATCTTGTGTAGTAAAAACTCGAGTCATTAATCAGAAAACTCTAAAAGTCTTCAGATGTATCGCTTGAAGGGGAAA
The DNA here is from genome assembly GCF_017654675.1 of Xenopus laevis. NCBI lineage: Eukaryota > Metazoa > Chordata > Amphibia > Anura > Pipidae > Xenopus > Xenopus laevis. Next base: position 43,027,510 of record NC_054387.1, read on the forward strand.
GCTTAAAGGAACGGGATTATGAAAACAATAATGGGATAGTCTTACCAGCTGTAGTCGGGGTCTATTTAGCTTGAGCAAATAAGTGGTCCATTTATTTTTTTTTTTTTTCATGCAGAATAATATGCTCTGCATGTTAAGTGTGGGGGGCTTTCTGGATGAATCTGTTATTTTTTTTAGGCTTATGATTAAAGGTGGCTGATGACCACAGAAAGCTTTTTTTTTTTTTTTTTTTTTTTTTTTTTTTTCCGGATGTTCAGTGAATCAACGGCAGATAGCTCTGAATTTGTGTGTCTAGAGAAAGAGCTGAACATAATGCCCATCATTGGCATGTTTACTGGGCATGTCTGTTGTTCCTAAACCAACTCCTGGTTCCCTGCAGATGGTCTTGCTGATTTGTGTTTAAATAGGGAGCAGGCTAGGAAATCCTAAGCTTAAACATCATCAGCGGTCATCATAAAGGAATCCAAATTTTATAGCTCTATTGTGATGTCTCTTTTGATCATGCCTCGCCTGCGCATCCATGGCACAGTCTAAAGATGTGTTTGTGTAGTTTTCTCTTTGAAGCTGATGAGTTTTCCCCATATGCTCAGGTGTGTGGGGTGCCTATATAATGTGATTTATTAGCAGGCTGTGTTAATGGTTTCTACTTTAAAAAGAAACCCTGTGCCTGAGAGCGAACCCTGTGCCTGAGAGCGAACAACAACTTGATTGTTGAATGGAACATTGTGCTAAGCCAGGGGTGTCCAAACTTTTTGCAACAAGGGACAGATTTGGTGAGGTGAAAATGTGCAGGGGCCGACCATTCAGCCTGACATCCATTCCGAGGTAGCTAGCTTGCGATCAGGATCATTCACTCCTGGAGATGGGACACGTATACGGCGTTTAGGAAGTGGAGTGTGTTTGGACATATTCTCCGCGCCTCATTTAAACAAGGAATCATAGCAGTAATATTTGTGCACATTAGTCATTGGTGAAATGCTCTGCCACTTGGTCTATACTGCTGCCTGTGTGCTAAAGGTGTTGACAGCAGACCGATACTGGCACGTAGTGATTCGCCGATCTCGCATACTTCTTTAGTCTACTGTACTGGCACGTCAGTACGTCTTTTGAACCTTCAGCCCTAAAGAAGTATGCGAGATTGGCGCGTCACTATGGGCCAGTAAGTGTCTATTGCTAACACCTTCAGCACACAGGCAGCAGTATAGACCAAGTGGCAGATCATTGGTGCCCAAATATTATGGCTACGCGATTCCTGATTGCACTGTGCTGGGGGCCACATTATTATTAATTTCATGACAGAGGTTGCGGGCCGGTGTAAACTTGAAAACGAGCCGCAGTTGGCCTACGGGCCGGACTTTGGACATGCCTGTGCTAAGCCAAAGTGGTGAGCCTCATGCAGTGGTCACTGATATGTTCTTGGCAAGTCCAGACGGACTTTTCCTTGGTTGTGTCCCAATTGACCAATGAGCGCACAGCTTTCATAAATTTATGCAAAATAATTGACCAATCGGCTTTCATAATTTATGCAAAAAAAATTGGCCAATAAGAGCACAGCTTTTATAATTTATGCAAAATTGACATGAGAACACAGCTTACATAATTTATGCAAAACTATTGACCAGTGAGGAATCGGCTTTAATAATTTATGCAAAACAATTGACCAATGAGAGCACAGCTTACATAATTTATGTGTCAGTGGAGCAGAACTTTAGGAAGGGCATTTGTTTGTCTTAACTATAGATAAATTATAGATAGAGGAAGAACAATACTATAGTAGCTCTAATTATTCAGAATTTTAGGTAGATATAATTACTTTCCATTATTAACTGGTTACCTGCCACAGATTGTAGAATCTACAGCTGCAGTTGCCAAGAGAGTTGAACTGTGTCTGCATCTCCTCTTAGATATCCCTCTTGTAGCGTTTTCCTCCATACTAATTGTTGTTCATTTTATCTGTGCAGTTGGACGAGGCTGTAGCTGCTGCTCACCTTGACAAGCTGGGAGTCAAGCTCACCAAGCTGACAGACAAACAAGCCAAGTATCTTGGGCTGGACAAGGAAGGTCCTTTTAAACCTGATCACTACAGATACTAAGGATCCACCAACCCAAAACCTGGAACATAAAACAAGAGAATTCTGCATCCAAAGCAACCATTTCCCAGAGAGTATGGTCTCTCCTCCTAAAGCCTGGAATTTCATGGCAAATTCAAGTCTTATTGAGTTGCTAAATCTGGTATATTTGGATCTGTATATGGGGTTTTCTCACCATAATGGAAAAAATGTGCCTCTTTCTTCTGTAACTAGACTTTTCTTCACTACTACACCCTGTGAAGCCAATGAGTAATATGTGCAAGCAAAGGTCATGGCGTTGGGGTAGTTACAGTCCATCAGCTTTATTAGAACGGTTTTCCTAAGTTGGAAGCTCCAAACTGATACCTATCATCCTAAAGTGTCACTCAACAAGATCAGTATGGATTGGAAGATTGATTTGCAATGTGCGGGTATCTACAGGTCTTTGCACAACTCCAGCCAAATTGTTCATGTTTATTGGCTCTCCAGCTTTTTGTTGATTATATATTGGTTTTTTTTTCCCCCAAAGTGGATCCCTCAAAAGGCTTTGTTTTACCAATCTTCCTCCATGCTTTAACAAACATCTCCTAGTATTTGGTCTATCCTACCTCGGCCTGCTTGTCTTAAGAGCTTTTGTATTTCCTGATGTCTCTTTCCATTAGCCATTCCTGTAGCACTCTGATTATTGCAACAAGAACCTTAAACTTTTTTTTTTTTTCATTTTTCCAGTGGAAATGTGAACTTCAGCAACTCTACCTTATATTTAGGTCCAATCTTTTCCAACGTTGAACTTAAATGTTTGTCTCCAGTTTTCAGTGAATCCGCAATCTTCGGTAACCACAATAAAAAAAATAAATAAAAAAAATTAAAAATTAAAACAAGACTCCTTATTTGTAGTACAATATTTATAATGATATTCATTTGGCTTAGAGGTATGGAATACAACAGACTTTGACTGATATTTGGTGACTAGAAATAGCCATGGTCTAATACTGAAGGAATGAGGAGCTAAACTGGGCCATTAACTAAATTCTCCACAGCAGGGGCAGTTCTCTCAGCATTCAAAGAGCCTGTATAAAGTGCCATAAAATAACAAAAGTTGCTGGCCTACATTAACCTTAAGCAAGGCCATGCTGCGCTAATGTAGTAAAACCTGTAGCAGTTGCCCAAGATATGACCCATCACCAAATTATGAAGCCCCAAGGGAGCATGGTGCATATTAGCATCAGCTATGTCACTCTTATAAATACTTAATTTTTTTGTAGGTAAGGCTTACTTGTCATTTTACTGTGGCTTGCTGTTTATGGGCCAGACAAGTCTGGTTCTGTACTTTTGCCCATCTCCTTGCCTCTCGCCACTTGAGGAAGGAACCTTTTTTTGGTTTTGAATACCAAATGAAGCACAATTGGAGGAGAAAATGTTGTCATTTTGTATGGGGACTTTCTCCTTGAATGGGAAAGGAGAAGTAAAACAATCATAACAATACATATTTAGATCTATTTATACTTCAGTCCACCGGATAAACCATATTGTTGTGCTTTGGTGATGGATTTGGTTATGAAATTTCAAACCCTAACCTACTGCTTACCAACCCTGAATTCCTCCTCCATTTTCTACACCACATTCGACTCCACCTCTTCCAACAAAATTGCAAATTGTCAGGGTGGTGAGATAACTTTAGGGAAAAGTGTTGGTGCCAGTGTGTCTCTCTAAGAGGGTGCCTGTTTTTTATTTGGTCTGCCACTCACCTGTGTCTTGGTCTTCAGTTTCCTGGTTTGAACCATGTATCCACCCATTATTTTTGTGCTGGGAGTTTTCATGCAGTAGCAAAACAGATTGCAAAATTCTAAATATTGGGCTGCTATCATAAAGCCTTGAGTATCTGACCTAAGACAACCCTATTATGTAACACCATAGCTCTGCATTTAATAAATGGTCCATGTCACAAAAATTGTCCATAAATAACTTGGTTGTGAAGTTTTTCCAAGAATTCAGTGAGGGAAAAAAATGGCTGCTCTGGCAGCCAATTAAAGACTAAAGATCAATCAATCTACTAATGGTGGACATTGGTTGTTTAAACTGAAGAAAAGTCATTTGGAGATCTTGTTGTCATACAATTTAATTAGATGGGTACCCCTATAATTCCTTTTAACAGTATAATGGAGTGTGGTATTGTTGCTTTGCAAAGAAGGAATTTATTACACAAATAAACATTGTTTTATTCTATATTTGCACATGCATGTTGGGAATATTCCTGTCCACATCGTTCCCTGCGGTTTTGTTATGTCTTCAGAGTCTTCTATCCCTGTCATGCAATTGGCTTTCAAAGTAAAATATGAACTGCGTGTCCAGGTTTAGCTTCTCTAGAGACAACACAAGGTCTCATTGTTTGGGAGCAATATATATCAGATGCTCTGTTTTGTTTCCATGAGACCTTGCATAACCCTGGTTATTTACCAGTTTTTTTTTTTTCTTCAAATTTTCCAGCTGTATAAAGAGCCCAAAGCTCCACAAACACAAGTGAAACTTGTTCTCTCACTGTATGTTTTATGAGCATCTACATTTTTTCACTAGTGGACCAGTAAGCAGCTGAGGCATCTTGGCATATCCACCAATGCTAGGTTTTTCTTTTTATTCTTACTCCATTTAATTTTTTTTTATTACGTAAAACCATAAACAAGATTTACAGTTGCTCTGTACATTTTCTTCTAACATGAAGTGGACACATAAAAAAAACAAACATTTGTTAATGACCCAGTTACATGTCCTGCTTATTGTAAAAGATGGAAACTCCAGTAATCAGAAGAAAAGGAGTGAAAATTAAAAGAAAACAAAACTAAGAAACAAATGCAGTATCAAAGTGTTTTTGTATCCATAGGACTGTGCCTGTTCATTATTATTACGTTAATAAAACAACCTGCTTAGGGCAAGACCATTTAGCCTTTATTTGTCTTGACCAGTAGTTCGGTTGACTTGGTTAACCCACTGTCAATCCTCTGTATTGGATCCAGGGATTCCAAATTTTATTGAAAATCTCTAATTTGCCCTCAGCATGTTGGAGAGGTTGATGGGTACCATTTAGACATCCTCTCGGGAACTAAATACCATCTAGTCATAACTTTCTGAGATGTTTCTTGTACCAACTTGCTAGGAAAACATTTGGCCTTATTGTGGAACATGTCAAGCCATGTGCTGTCCTCTAAACAAATATGTTGTTCAGTTCTTTCATGGGTATTAGGTGGATTTAGGATTCGTAAATCCAAGATGGACCCTTTATTGGGGAGGGAGTGTAAACATAACCATTCATAAACCGTGGGATTGGATAGTTTATTCCCCGTTATTTGTAAAAGGTTGTGACGTATCTGGGCCTATGAAAGATTTCTGAATCAGGGATATGGTACTCCCATTTAAATTCTGATCATACAACTGTCATTTTTTCCTCCCAAAAATAAAAAAAAATCATTGATATTAATATGAAAACACTTGAAATACAATTATCACATTATAGTGCCTATTTTTAAATCTGTATTCTAATGATATTCTCTGATGTTGAGTATTAGTTATAACACCGTATTCCTATTCATAATATTGTGTATTGTTAAATTAGTCTGGTTTCTCCTAAATTTTGCTGGTTGTTTTTTTGTTTTTTTTCTAAACTTCATGGGACAAAATACAACATCGTTTGACCATGGTTACTGCCCAAGAACTCGCACTGTCCTAGCTATTTGCAGCCTTTTGGTATTTGTGAAACATGGCCAGCAATGAGCCTACAGTGTTTTGAAGGCAACTAGAATCTCCATATGTTACAAGGATTCCTGCTTCAGTGGAATTTGAAATAGGATATAAGCCACTGTGACAGAATGTTCTGCTTAAAAACAGCTAGGATATCAGCCATAAAGCAGAGCAGAATGGCTGCTTATAGCCGTTTCAGCTAGCATGTGTGCCATTGTGGCAAAATGTTCTGTTCCAGTGAATTTTAGCCACAAAGCAGGATGGAACTACTGCATACATTGGGTTTTAGACAGACCCTATGACTGACCATTGTGAAAAAAGACAGCTAGAATCTCATCCATAAAACAGTACTGTTTTGAAAGAAAGAATGTAGACAAGTACACATCCATTAAAACACTTATTCAATAATATTTTTCAACACTTCTGAATGTTTTGTTTAAGTTGGCACAGGTTCAAAGCTTCCATTATATCCCAACTGGTCCTAATAAATAAATATTGCACTGATGAGTTCAGAATTTTAAATATTAAGATATTGCACCCTTTAATTATATGACAATGTGACCACAACCCACTAGACTAGAGAACATGGTAGAGACAGGGATCAGTACGAGTGTTCCAGTGTATGTGTAGATGCACATTAGGAATAAATATGTCTATAACGTGTGCAAATCTGGTCTACTGGACATGGTTAGAAAAATAAAATGAATGGTAATACTTGAAGTTTGAAAGGGTATACAGGTATGGAACCTGTTATTCAGAATGCTTGGGACCTGGTGTTTTCTGGATAACGGATTTTTCCGTAATTTGGATCTTCATGCCTTAAGTCTACTGGAAAATCATGTATACATTAAATTAACCCAATAGGCTGGTTTTGCTTCCAACTAGGGTTAACTACTGTATATCTCAGTTTGGATCAAGTACAAGGTACTGTTTTATTATTACAGATAAAAGAAAATAATTTTGAAAAATTTGGATTATTTAGATAAATTGGAGTCTATTGGAGATAGCCTTTCAGTAATTTGGAGCTTTCCAGATAACAGGTTTACTGATAGCATATCACATACCTGTAGTGGGAGTTAACCAATCAAAATTATCTGTTACCTGCTAGTGACCAAGCTCTTTTGCTTCACAAACCAGCATGAGAAAAGTTTTTGGGCCAAGCGACCAGTGACCAGGATGATATGGACCTTGAAAGGGTAATTCACCCTTAAGTTAAAGGGGCTGTTCACCTTTGAGATAACTTTTAGTATGATGTAGAGAGTATATATTTTGACAATTTGCAATTGGTTTTCATTGTTTATCTGTGGTTTTTGAGTTATTTAGCTTTTTATGAAGCAGCTCTGCAGTTTTCAATTTCAGCAGTCTGGTTGCTAGGGTCCAAATCAACCTAGCAACTATGCACTGATTTGAATAAGAGACTGGAATATGAAAAGGAGAGGGCCTGAACAGAAGAATCAGTAATTAAAAGTAACAATAACAATACATTTGTAGCCTTATATAGCATTTGTTTTTTAGAAGGGAGTCAGCGACGCCCATTTGAAAGCTGCAAAGAGTCAGAAGAAAAAGGCAAATAACTATAAAAAATAATGAAAACCAATTGCTTAGAATTGGCCGTTCTATAACATAATAAAAGTTACCTTAAAGGTGAACCACCCCTTTAATATACATTTGCTAAAAATAAGCACAATATCATACCTCCCAACATTTTGGAAGTAAAAAGAGGGACAAAAAATTTTTTCCCGCACATAGCGCAGCAATTTTTTTGACCACATCCCTTTCTGTGGCCAAACCCCCTAATTACCATGTTCGTTTTACAAAATTTGGCAGGTTATGAAAGTTTGAAAATATTTCTCCTTATCCAAACTGTGTTTTTGTGTCTCAAAATTGTTACAAAGTAACTTATTTGCACCTGTTAGCTGTTCTGCTCTCTGCTAAAAGCCAATTAAGTGAGAAACTTTGTTTCTTTTTCTGGCTGTTCAGTGCAGAGAAAAGAGGGACTTTCCAGTACAAATGAGGGACTGCGGGTTGAGCTGTCAAAAGAGGGACTGTCCCTCCGAAAAAGGGACAGTTGGGAGGTATGCAATATTTATTTTTTCATTGGGGGGGCAGATTTATCAAGGGGCGAAGTGAATTCGAGGGAATTTTCGAAGTAAAAAAATTCGAAATTCAAAGTAATTTTTTGGATACTTCGACCATCGAATAGGATACTACGACTTAGAATTTACTTCACCTTGCATTTTAATCGTTCGATCGAACAATTTTACTTCGATCGTTCGATGGTCAAATTTGGTGAAAAATACTTCGAATTCATATTTTTTACTTCGAAATTGGACCCTTGATAAATCTGCCCCTGAATGTGATTATTTTTTAATTAAAAAAAATCCTTATTTTATCCTATATTCAGGTAATTTGTTCACAGGGAGATAATTTCTATATAAACAAAGCTCTTGTAATAAAACCTTTGTTATAAAAAATCAACTCATTTTACTACGGTGCCATAATTATCTGTCACCATAGATATTCCCCAGTTTATTCAGCACAACCCCTAACCATTGAGCTCTTGTTGAAAAAGGGTTTATAATATAGAATATCCTACTCTTTCCATTGGTCTCCATTATTTATCTTACTATTTTCCTTCCTGCATCGTCTTTCAAGCTTGCAGTTTAAAATGCTACCTGCCTGTTAGGGTTTAGTGTCTCTCACTCTTGTTTGTTACATTTAATTACTTATATTTCTATTCAGGACCTCTCCTGTTTATATTCCTGTCTCCCATTCAAACTGGTTGCTAGGGCTGCAACACAATGTGGTAACCAGGAAGTGAGGCCACTTCCTTGCTGGAATAAGGAAGTGGCTGTGAAGGTGTTCAAATGGCACCTGAGAAGTGGGAGAAACAGATATTTAAAGCAGGCAGAAGTGAAAATATTTGAAAATATAACAACCAAAAGTTAAAACAGGAAAGCAAAGCAACAAAGATATAAAGAGATATTGACACATTTTTGGACTACCCTCACCTTGTCACCCGCTCCTCATAATTTGCATTAAATTGTATAAAATAGCTCAAATACATGCAGCGTTGGGCAGAGCTGGGAGTACAAATAGAGGCACAATGGGGTACATGAGCAAGACATTCGCAGATGTTGCTGGAGTTATATTGACTAAGGAATCATACAGCAGGAATATGGCAAGCGAGACAAAATATTGGTTATGCCCTATTGAGAATTTTCTTGATGCCATCGTTCAGTGAAAAAGAAAATGTAGAAGAAAGTATCTGCTTATGTTTGGGATAAGCCGTGTATTCTGCCTAATTACTCCTTACTTAAACTTTGCAGTGAAAGCAAGGACTAGGCAGCACCTGGATATGGCTATGTGCATACCCACAGTTCCATGAAGGTAGGTTCAGTCACTTTCCTGTTTTACCTGTAAGAATCCTGAATTTAGGAAATACGGGTGGATTTTAATGTGGTGTGTTGTTAGACTGTAGTGCCAGTTTGCACAAATCCCACATACATTGCCTCTCCAATTGCAAATTGTCCCCCTTGCACCTTTCTCCTAACTCTCAGCCAACTCAGGAACGGTTAAATTTACCCTAGCAACCAGACAGTGGATAACAAAAGACTGGAAAGTGAATAAGAGAAAGCCTGATTAGAAATATTGGTATAAAAAGTAAGCGTAGAAATGTAGCCTCACAGAAAAATATCAATTAACTTGCATTTTCTTCTAAAAGGTTAAATAAACTCAGATTTTATTTAAAAAAATCCACCCATTTCTCATCTGGACCTGGGTATAAAACCGATTATGCTAACCCCCCAAACTTGTTTCTCATTTACTCTGCTTTGGCTGTGTCCCTATAGACTGCAAGCCTTTGAGTCCGGTGACATCATCGCAGCTTGGCTCAGTGTTATCTAGATTTATAACTTCCCAATTGTACTGACACAGAATGAGTTGGCAGCAGTATAAATATCTGCTTAAAATAAATGCAGATAAAAAGGCAATAATCACTACGTAAATCAAGTGCTGCATTTTTCATACTAAGGACACATGTTGCGAGGAAGGGAGGTCGAGGTTGGTAATTCAGTCCATGCATAGCAGTTCTGAGCCTTTACTGAGCACCCTGTCTCTGCTTTATGTCAACTTATTGTCTTAGTCTGTCTGTAGCATCAGATCTGCTCAATGTCAGCCTGTCACCCTCTGGGAGAAGACAGCGATTGCAAAATTCACATACACACATTCTCTCCTCATGTGCAGTAAGCATTTGCTTTAACCCCCTATTATTTGGGCTTACCGGTATATAACTGTGTAGTTTCATATATATGTACCAGAGGTAGGCCATCATCCATATGTTCAGGCTTTAGAATGATTAGTTATCCCAGCAAACCCATGCCAGCTGAACAGAAAGAAATACTGGGAAGAATAGTTCTACACTTGTTGTTTGAGCACAGTATGCCTATCCTTGGAATATTCATAGTTCTATCAATACCGTTTTTTGTAGTTACTAGAATTCTATTGATATTATGCCAAATCATGTAGAAACCTAAAGCTGCCACCCTATGGTAAATTTGGTTAGAATCACTAGTACAGTGAGCAAAACATATTCACCATGTTTTTCCCCACAATGCTGCGTTTTTTTCCAGATTGCCAGCATCGTTGGTGCTAAGTGATAAAATATAGAAGTGTAAAGAGGGCCCATTGAAACAAGTATCTTTAATGAATGGGTTTTTTTTTTTAAATTACTTTTTGTTGCTAAGTTTTTCTTAGTCACTCTGCTTATTAAAGGACTAGGAAAGGCTTAATTATGGGGGTGCCAATTTGTCGGGCACCAGTTTTTGCAATTAATAACCTCACAGGGGACTATTGTAATGATGTTTAAGACATTATCTTGCATAGTGGTACTTTCCAGTGACAAAGCCTTACCTTCTCTTTAATTATGTGAAAGGTTCAAACCCCTGCAATAGTGTAAACAGTGATTTCTAGGGGTCAGCTACTGTCGCTCCAGACAGCATTTCTATGTTTTAAAGTATAAAACTCCCCAGTTCCTGCCTCCTGATGTCACCACCTGTCCTCTCAATGTTGATCTCTATTTAAAAATGAGCAAAACTGGCAACTTTTTACTTTACCCTTTAGGCCCATACAATTATCTTCTGCATCAGGGGCAATAGTTTCTGCAGTTAGGCTCATGGCAGCCATGTACATGGCATCTGCCTTAGGCCCCATAGCACCTTGCCCTATTAGTGTTCCCTAGGCATGGAGTGCAGCACAAGCCAGGAAGTTAGTACAGGGTTCTATAGCACCTTGTATCTAAGGGGGACACCCGCATATCACCCCCTGCCCACCCATAATGGCAGCTCATGCAGGGAAGTATTAGACCTGCACTGAAGGGCACAAAATGCATTGCACTTTGCACCCTATCCCATACTTTGTATATGAAGACCAAGGCCTAAGATCTCAGACCACTCTGATTTGAATGCTTTGTCATAAGGAGAACAATTATCTCAGCCATAATGAACAAGACTGTTGTATATAGTGGGTTTCAGGTAGACAACTGTAAGTTCCATGCAGGATGCTGCCACTTTGCAAAGTGATTTGACTAAATTGCAGAACTGGGCGGCAAATAAGGTTTAATGTTGATAAATTCAAGGTTATGCAGTTAATTGTAGTGTTGGGTGTATCCTTAAAGGAGTGGTTCACCTTTAAGTTAACTTTTAGTATGTTATAGAATTGGCAATTCTAAGCAAAATTTCAATTGGTCTTGATGTTTTCTTTTTTATAGTCTTTAAATGATGTGGCTTCTTCTTTTGACTCTTCCGAGCTTTTAAATCGGGCCACTAACCCCATCTAAAAACAAATGCTACTTTTTTATTACTCATCTTTCTACTCAAGCCCTTTCCTATTCATATTCTAGTCTCACTCCAGTCAAATATTCTACTATTTTTCAAATCAATGCAATGTCTTAAATTTTTTTCAGAGGTGGGGCAATATAAAGCTGTCACTAGCTGACACCAAAAAAGTTAACTGAAATGTCCCATTATAAACAAAAATATTTAATCTAGCTTTCAAACTAATCCTGCCTTTGCATGTGATTTTTCTCAATCATTAATCTTAAACCAGAGACTGTGAATTTCACTTAAATACTCAATAACTGTTAAATTGTATTCAAGCTCTATAACTGTGCAGTAGGCCTTTTTGTATAATGTTATTCTAGTGCACACAATTGAAATAAATCAGACACAAAAGCTCAGTCTTTACTGTATGTATGAAAATATTTATTATAAATTGTATCTGATATAAAAATATTGATAAGTCAATGAGAACAGAACATACTGAGGTCCCTTTATTGCATACGTTAAATGGAATCTGGTGCTAGATTTTGCTTTGTTCCTGCACAAAAGAACATTTTGCCCCCCAGACAGGTGGCTTTTCTGCCAACCTCTAGCTCCAGCCCTAACAGCATTTTGCCCTTGTGCTACTAGTTCTGTTAACTTTCTCAGACACACCCTTATGTTATTTGCGTAAGTTGAAGGTTATTCTGAAAACCGAAATGCTGTATGTGTGGGGAGTATTCAAAGGGCACATAAATGCAAAAAATATCTTTTCCCCAATGAAAGAATATTCTAAATATATCCATTAAAATTGTTCTGTGGTTTTAAAGTTCTTGAAAGCAGTATTTTTAATTCGCTTTTGGCACAGCTAGTTCTTGCAGCCTTGTATGCTTCTTCACAGGTCTCTTAATCAGCTGGCTTCTGCTGCATAGTTTCATAAGTCAGGACCACCAAGGCACAGAATAGAAAGGGAATGACAGATACAGCTTTCAACTAGTTACATTTATAAATAACTTTAAAACTATTGAATATTTATAATTCATGTATACTGGAAACTTGCTAAGAATTTTTTTCTTCAGACAACACTTTATTTTTGAGGTTCTTTAAAAACAAAGCTTTTTGTAATTAATGTACCTCAATTCTAATCTATTTTTTTATACTTCTGTTCCCTTCACTCACCTGTATTAAGATAGCCATACATGTGCAGATCTGCCAATTTGGACCCTACAGATTGAGTCTGCAGTTTATCTGCCAGCGTATGGGCCCATCGTGACTGCTTCAGATATTTATTGGGCAGGTTTAAAATTCCGGTTGGTTGGGGAACTGCAGACCTCTTTGGGTAATATCACACTGTGAGATTTAGTGGCCAGGCAACTAATTGCCTCTTCTTTGGGGCAACTAATCTCCCCGAACTGCTTCTGCCTGCTAGAATGAAAAAACGCCTTCTGCATGGCACTTGCGGTGCTTCGATTTCCGAAGTCGTCCGAAGTTGCCTCACGAGGAAACTTCGGACGACTTTGGAAAATGAAGCGCCGCGACGGGCCCATACACTGGCAGATAAACTGCAGCCTCAGTCTGTAGAGTGCTACAATCTTACTTTGTTAAGTAGAGTGCAGAAACCAATGCAGACTGCTCCCTGTTGCAATTTGCCACCCTGCCCTGCGCTTAAATGACCACCATAGGGTAAGAAGCTACTTTTATTAAAGCTGACACAAGAGGGATATGTCAATTATAAATCTTATTAGCGCCCAGTGTATAGGGTGTTCCACTTGAAAGAAATGATTGTGTGCAAAACATAGATGTAATATTGAACTGGCTCTGAAATGTTACTTTTTAATTAAAATATGTTCATTTAAAGGAACAGTTCAATTTAAATAAATAAAAACAATTTTAGCTTGTTCAAAATAAAAAAATGTTTCTAATATAGTTAGTTAGCCAAAAATGTAACCGATAATGGCTGGAGTGAGCAAATGTCTAATGTAATAACCAGAACCCAACTTACTGTTTTGTAGCTGTTATTTATGTTATTTATCAAAGGTCGAATGTTAGAATTTTTTTATACCTCAAATAAACTTGAATGGTATGTTATTTAAGAAAAAACTCGAATGGAAAAAACAAGATTCTGTGAGTTCAAGTTGCGAAACCTAAAAACTCGAGCCGAAGAGTTTTCCACAGGAAAAAACTTGAATCGCTCGAATTGATCGAGTTTTTGGGCAAAACCCTCCAAAAAAAAATCAAACATCATGGAGGCTATTAACCTCTTCAGATGGTCAAAGGGACCTCTGCCATTGACTACATGACCTTGACTGGTTTTAGATGTTGAATTTTCAGATTTGAGCTATTTCAAGGGTCAGGGTATACTACATTTTGAAAATTTTTTGTTGTTTTTAAAAAAACTCGAAAAAAAGCGTTTTTTTTTAACCCCTAAAATTTGAGTTTGACCCAAAAGATCAACTTAAAGTTTCGTGGAAAACAAAATTCCCCCTAAGTTTTTGACAAATCCGTCAAATTATCGTGAGGTTAGTGGGGCACAGAACGACCGTGCATCTAACGATTTTCGTCCGACATCGGTCAGAAAATCAATCAGTCAGGTTAGAAAATTTTCATTGGTCACAGTGAAATTTATCCATTGTCCAATTGCAGGGCCAAGCAGGCAGCTATCCACAGTTTCCTAGTTTCAACTAGACAATATCGCTTGAAATGGACGTTTTTGTTTTTTGTTGATGGACAAATTGTAAATTTAAACAATTGTTTCAGGTCCAACGATAACAAAAAGATGTTAACATCTATGGCCACCTTAATTCTAAGTTAAGAGACTTCAAGGGGGGCCACATGAGACATAAATGTGGAGTTAGTTTGCTTTTGATTCTCAATATGCAGGTCAGATTCAAAAGCAAATAATTATGACCCATATGCCCTTCCTCAAGTCACTGATTGGTTACTGTATGGTAACCAACCAGAGAGCTGCAAAGCAGGAAATTGGGTTCTGGCTATAATATGGGTCATCTGGTCACTCCAGCCTTTATAGATTACATATATAACTAAATATATTGAAAACATTTTTATTTTGCACAGGCTAACTTTTTACCCACTGGACAATTCCTTTAACCTCTTACACAACAATGTAAAATTGTCATGACAGTTCCCTTTGTCATTCATAGGATATAGGGAAATATTTACTTTACATTGCAAATCATAAAAAGATCTCCTCCTGAAGGGCAATTGTTAATGTGGCAGCAGTTTCTCATTAAACGTAGCAGACTCAAATAATAAAGTATTCAGATATTTAATACACAAACTAGATATAAGGTTCTGCTTTAAGGTAAATATCATCAACAACATGTTGTAAAATGATGTGGAGTATATACAGTCAGTTCACAAGACTATTGAGCATCGGGTTATTAGTGAATGAGCACAAGGCACAATGAGGGGGGTTACATGCTGCAAGGACCTACTCAGTTGTATGTTATTTCCTAATGACTGTTCAACATAACGGTACCCTCTAATTGTCAGTACACAAAACATGTAAAAGAAAAAACGTCTTAATAGAAGGAAGGTTTATATGCTCAAAATGGATTCACTCACAGAGGAAAAACAAGTTTAAAAACAAAATATACCCTGTTTACATAGTTTATTGTTTTAATATATTAAAAGGGTTGTTCACCTTTGAGTTAACTTTTAGTATGATGTAGAGAATGATATTCTGAGACAAATTGCAATTGGTTTTCATTTTTTTTTTTTGTAGTTTTGGGGTTATTTAGCTTTTTATTCAGCAGCTCTCCAGTTTGCAAATTCAGCAATTTAGTTGCTATGGTCCAAATTACCCTAGCAACCATGCATTTATTTGAATAAGCGACATGAATAGGAGAGGGCCTGATTTGAAAGATGAATAATAAAACTGGGCAATAACAATACATTTGTAACCTTACAGAGCTTTTGTTTTTTTAGTTGGAGTCAGTGAACCCCATTTGAAATCAGGAAAGAGAAGATGAAGGCAAATATTTAAAAAACTATAGCAAATAAATAATGAAGACCAACTGAAAAGTTACTGAGAATTTGCCATTCTATAACATACTAAAAGTTAACGTGAAGACGAACCACTCCTTTAAGACATAGCTTATAGTGTGTGCAGGTATACAAGTATAGGATCTATTAACCTGGAATGCTCAAAACCTGTGGTTTTTCTAATCAGGGATCTTTTTGTTATTTGGATCACCATACCTTAAATCTTCTTAAATAATTTAAACATGAATCCATTTTGTGCCACCATCATGGATTCAGCTTTAGTTACCATCAAGTATAAAGTACGATTTTATCACTACAGAGAAAAAGGAAAGCGTTTTTTAACCTTGGCCTTTGACCTTCATGGAGCTTTCTGAAAAACAGGTTTCCAGATAAGGGATCCCATACTTGTACTTGTGTTTATACATATGAATGGGATCTACAATAGTGTTAGCCTTCACAGAGTAGGAGGCTATAGTTCATTGTCTGCACAGAATTACTTCTCTCTATATTTATACAGGTATGGCATCTGGAAAGTTTGGGGCCTGTTTTTTTCAGATATTAAGATTTTTCGAAATTTGGATCACTTTTCCTTATGTCTGCTAAAAAAATTAAAACTTGAAAAATTTGAATCAGTGTAGTCGGGGTGAAAATACTCGAATTGATTGGCTTTTCAACAAAAAAAATCTTGAATTGTTCGAATTGATAGAGCTTTTGAGCAAACCCACAGAAAAAACTTGAACATTATGAAGGCTATTTACATCTTTAAATGGTTCAAGGGACCTCTGCCATTGACTTCTACATGACCTCGAAAAGGTTTTTCGAGTTTTTTTTTTTTAAGCCTGAAAACTTAAATTTTTTTTGATAAATAAATGAACTGCATGGGAGAGTTCTGCCACCAATATTGATGTTAGTTTAATTAGTATCAGAGCATCAGGACCAAGCCAAATAGTATTGGCACTTAAGGTCAGACTGGAGTGTACAAGCCCAACGGGGAGTTCCCACAGCTCCTCTGGGGTCCCCGCCACCTGTATCCTCACCCCCCACCAAGCCCTTCACCCCCCACATGCACCTTACACTTACTTTTGCCGCTACCAGGGAGGGAGGGCAGCCAGGAGCAATAACAGAGGGCAGGCAGGGATCAGGTTGGCGGACCGTCCAGCTTTTTTCCCGGTGTCCTGCCGGCCCAGTCCGAGCCTGTTGGCACCCAAGGCAAATACTACTTGGCATGGCACCTTGTCTGGCACCCACCCTGCTTACTCACCCCCCCCCAAAGTTTGGTCTGTAACCCAAACTACCCCCTCTGCTGCCACCAGCTGCCCCTCCAGTCGCCCCCCCAACTGCCACTACAATGCAGTCACCCCTATTGCATCCACTAAAGATAGGTATACTAACATCTTACACAATCAGTATATACTGTTTATACAGTATATTAGGCAGAACTGTAGCCTATTTAAAGCAGTGTACCTTTACTACAGAGAATCCCTTAGCTGAACCAAGCAATATGCTAGCCCCCACTGAAAGGCTTAAACGGGTTGTTCACCTTCCAACACTTTTTTCAGTTCAGTTGGTTTCAGATAGTTTACCAGAAATAAATACTTTTTCCAATTACTTTCCTTTTTTTATTTTTTACATTTCTTTCCAAAATCTAACGTTAAATGTTCCTGTTTGAGCCTGGCAGCCCTGTAATTCAGGCGCAGTCTCTAAAAACTGTTACAATTTACAATAAGTGATACTTTGTATCCATTCTAAGGGTAGAGACACACGCTGCTATTTCGGGAGATCAGTCGATTCATTTGCCAAAGTCGCCAGAAGTTGCCTCACGAGGAAACTGGGGAAATAAGTCGCCTGAAGAAGAATCGATTTGTCGCTGGGAGACTAATCTCCCGAAATAGCAGCATGTGTCTCAGCCCTAACCGCTGCATTTAACAAAACTCAGGGATTAGTTGCATTTAATAAAACAAAGATAAGAAATGTATCAACTATAAGTAAAAAAAAATCTGAATTTCGAGCTATTTTTTGTGTACTTCGACTATGGAATATTCCAAAATCAATTTGAATTAAAATATTTTTTTTTATCATGTACTGTCTTTTTTAAAATTCAACTTCGACCATTCGCCATCTAAAACCTGACGAATTGCTGTTTTAGCCTATGGGGGACCTCCTAGAACCCATTTGGAGTCGATTGGTGGAAAATTCAAAGTTTTTTATAAAAAAAACTTTGAATAGAATACGATGATACTTTGATTCGTACGATTCGAATTCAAATTAAAACGGCCGATCCACCCGCAAATAAAACTTCGATTTTTTTTTTGATAAAAAAAAGTGTTGGAAAGTGGAAAACCCCTTTAAGTACAAATTATTCAGAGAAGGGATGGTCTGGGCCCACAGCAAACTGCGTCCTCATAAATAAAAGAAACAAATAAAAACAGGGTTCATTTGAGCTCTAAAGAAAACATCTCCCTTATAAATAGGGTGTATTTTCTCATGATATCTGTGTTTTTATAAGATACTTCCATGGTAAGGTTCTATGTCTCATTACAAGATACATATAAAACACACTGAAGTTATACCACAGCAATATGGCTGTTCACTATTAAATCATTAATTTATGGATTGTAAGGCACCACTTGGAAAGAGGTGGTTGGTGCTTTTTATATATACTGTACTGTATATTGTGTATACATTATTTTTTCAAGTCTAGTCTTTAGACCTAGAATAATCTAGCTTTTATAGTTACTGTAACAACTGCTACAATGCTGCTGCTCTTGATTCCCCAAAGGTGTTCCCTTCTAACAGTTGGGGTAGCCCATCTTATAATAGCAGACTGTCTGGAAGAGCTGGCAATGGCAGATCGCACAGTGATCACAGCAGGGTGCGGCCGGTGCTTTGCAGCTTGCAAGAAGAGGAACACAATTTGGCGGAGGAGGGGGTCGTGGCTTCTTTTTGGGGGGAACTTTTCTCTGTAAGACATGTGAAACAAAACCATAAGGTTAACATCTAATTAATGGCACACCGTTGTTAAAAATTGTTTGTATTTATACCCAGAACAGTGTGGTCAAAATCGATTAACTGTTTTTTAAATATAGTTTCTCGTAGAGAAATGGTGAAATGGGTGTGTCATTCCTTTTTCTCACAAAGCAGCAGCCCTGTCTTACTTTATGGCAGATATTCTATTAATCATTACAAGAGATTTTAAGTCCTGTTTAAAGTCAAACAGATCTTCATGCAGGCTGGAGTGCACATCTACCAAGTAACCATTCACAGCTCCTGGCAACCCCCAGTTACTTTTTTTATGCTTGTGACAAAATGGCTGTTGTTCAGCACATGAATGGAGATGTGCTTTGTATGCAGACACAACTGTGTTGAAAAAATTGGAAGTGTTATTGGAAATCGGATAAGTTAGTTTGTGGTTTAGATAAGACTTTTCCTTAACTTTACTCTATATACAGATTCCTGGGAACTATTCCTTAAAGGAGCATAATGATTTTGAGCAATATGACACCCAACACCACAAACAGATCTATCTATGGGATCCGTTAAACGTAAATCGGTTATCCAGAAAGCTCTGAATGACGGAATGGCCGTCTCCCATAGACTCCATTATAATCAAATAATCCAATTTTTTTTTAAATGATTTCCTTTTTTACTCTGTAGTAATAAAAAGTACCTTGTGCTTGATGCAAACCAAGATACGATTAGTCCTTATTGGAAGCAAAATCAGTTTATTGGGTTTATTTAATGTTTATATGATTTTCTGGTACACTTAAGAAATGAGAATCCAAATTACAGAAAGATCCATTATCCGGAAACCCCCAGGTTCCAAGCATTCTGGATAACAGGTCCCATACCTGTATAAAAAAGCAGATCAGGTACAAAATCTTATACATTTCATGCTTTCGTGCACTTAGCATAAAATGTGCAAGACTTTTTATACCTGATAGGATATAACACAAGCATTAAAGTGGAGCTGTCACCCAGACATAAAAAGCTGTATAATAAAAGTAGTTTTCAAATTAAACATGAAATCCAAATTATTTTTTTTATTAAAGCATTCATAACCGGTGAAAATGCATTTTAAAATTTCAGATATCAATCACATATTGTCTGCACCTCCTCTATGCCTTAGGCATAGAGACAGGGCAGGCAATTGCTTTCACTTTCCAACTTCCTAGATGTCACTGCTCTCCCCACATTTCCCCTCTCTCTTTACCATTTCATTGTGTAACCATGGCATGGGGATGTACATCAGCTAAGATTTTGCTATATAAGGCTTGCCTTAATAACAGTGTCCACAAAATGGCACCTGCTTGCTATAATTATGAATTCCCAGACCAAAGGAAACACGATTCAAATAAGTTACATTGTGTAATTGAAGTTTATTTTGCTTGAATAACATGATGAGCAAGGATTTGGAATTTTTTTTTCAGATGACACAGGTCCCCTTTAAGGGACTTCCTAGAGAGACCACGATCACAATGCAATGCACACACAACTCATTTAGATGTATTACCTTTGCCATTTTATTTTTTTCAGCATCCACTCTGCTTACTCTTCGTGATCTCTTTGTCAAATCTGTGGGAAGTCAGAGTGAAATATGTACATTGTTATTGGATAGCATGTTAGTCAGTTAGCTGCCACTTTAGAAGGCTGAACTTACCCACAATAGAGATAGGCGGGAGCAGCTCTGAAAACCTCATTACACTTCCACTGTTAGTTCCATCCTTCTTCTCTTCCAGAATGATGTGTGAATGGACTAGCACCAGGAGACTAGTTAAGAGGAGGAAAAAAAACCCCTTCATATCTGGAAATCTGCAACACATAGAAAAGTGAGCCCACATATAAAATTAGTCTTTTAAACATGGCCTTTTACTTTTTGTTTTATATCTTGGTGTTAAGACTAAGCCAGCTGTATATAAAATTCCTGAAGACTCACAGCATACACCACATCAACTACATCTAAACATGTAAACCCACATTGCTAGTCTGTACTGGGTGCTATACTTAATAGCTGGGATTTAAGCTATCATTGCATTCAATTCACGGTGGTCAGAGATCTCATATGGAGCTTGGTGCTTACATCACTGCAGGGTATTGACGTTTTGTAATAAAAAAACTGCCCAGATAAATATTTAAAATGGAAAAATTTTGGGATGACAGCGTTCTTTTAAATATAATCATAATATAGTGAATAAAGTACCCCCTCTTGTAAAATATAAGGATATTATAAGTTACCGAGGAGTTTCATGACCATATAAAAACACGAGGCCGAAGGCCGAGTGTTTTTATACAGGTCATGAACTCCGAGGTAACTTCTAATATCCTCATATTTTGCAACTGGGGGTACTTTATTTATTATAATACACAAATTTTAGTGAGTCACGTGACAGAAATGACATCAGAACTCACCGTTTATAAGGATATAATTTACAGGATATTCATGGCTTTTGTGTATTATATAAATATAAGGTTGGTTGTAAATGGGAATTTCACATGCTCAGTGAGTTTAATCACCTGTGAGAAGACTACATGCATTCATGGAAAAGGAATGGGGGAACAGTAACCCCAACAAATTTGTGTTTTAAAATAATGATAATATCATGTAGTGTTGTCCTGCACTGGTAAAACGAACCTGTTTGCTTCAGAAACACTACTATAGTTCATATAAACAAGCTGCTGTGTAGCAATGGCGGAAATTGAAAAAGGCTATATGGCACAGTGGATAACAGATAACACCATTATATTCTACAGAGCTTATCTGCTATCTGCTGTATAACCTGAGCCTTTTCTTATTTGAATGGCTGCTCCAGGGAAGGTATTCTAGGAAAAGGGAGATATGAGTCATGGGAAGAATGGCAGCCAAGAAATATCTGAAGCAGTGGAGTCATCTCCAGGGAGAGGTACTGAACTTAGATAGTGTGAGTCCTAACCTGTGTACCATGAGGGAATCAAGGGGAGATCTGAGCCCTGTGAAAGTGTTCCTGCCTGTGTTTGGTAGAAGTGTGGCAATGTTAATAAGCACATTTGGTTTGACTGCAACTCCCTGCATCTTGTTTTTCTAGTGTAAGCTCTTACCCTGATGCACAGCTTACATGCTTCCCAAAGTTTTGAATAATCAGAATAGAACACCATTACCTTACACTCTTTGTTACATACACATAAATGGGTTTATGTAAAAAAAAAAGACATTAGGGGTCGTTTACAATGCTTCATGCAGTGTGCAATGTGCAAAAAAGGCAACAATTTCAGTAGATAGAAACCTGTGGAATGCACCTTGAATCGAACTCTGCTTGTGTTAGGAGGCACTTGATTCAAGAGTGGGCAGGGGGCTACGAGTTACTGCTAAAGTTCAAATTTACCTAGTGATGTTAAATGAGCCCAGTGAGTTTTCTCTTTCTTGGGACACTGTGCCCTAAATCATCCTCATAACTGGGATACCTCTATCTCTGTAGAAGCAAGCTGTAAGACACATGCCAGTGCGCAGGGTGGGAACTAGGGTTAGGTACCAGATGCATGTGCCTAGGGCACAACTCTGAGGGGCACTACTGCCTTTTCGGACCCTGGAAATATTGCACAACTAGTATTGGAACGAGCTACACTTCAACTATGGGAGGAAGAGCCTGTTGGATTGGGTCAGCTAAGGAGCAAGGATGTTGTTGGCAAGGATGTGGGGGCGGTTGAGTAGGTGCCCTTGACTTGGGCGCATGTTCTCTCTGGCCCAGCTCTGCCAGTGTGCATGTGTCACCATATGGATGGCATATGCATGGTGTTTTTAGGGGAAAATTATGCTGATGTCTATTTATTACTGTAACATATGGATGTACTAAAATTCAATGTATTGATGTGCTTATGTAAAAAAAGGAGTCTTATGAGACAATCTAAAATGTCAGTTGAAAGCTAAACAGCTGCTCATCATAAAGCTTTTGTCACTTTTAGTGTATGCCACATACTGTGTCTGGAGCCTGACTTATCAACTGATATATAGGTTCAGTATGGATGAAATATGGAACTGCAGGCGTTGGGTCCCGTGTTCCCATTGAAGGCATTTAAGTGGCACTGCTGGAAGGCTCTGTCTTTAATCTTATTAATTAGGGGACTAATTAACTTAAAGTGAAGACATTTCTGGCTCAACATCTACTAACCTAGAATGGGCTTCCATATGGCTTAGATTATCAGCTAAATACTAGAGGTCCACACATCACAAAGCAGAAGGAGAGTCATGCAAACGATTATTATTTCTATGAAAAATAAACTGTGACTCCAGTAACAGAAATATTTATTATATCAAGTAATGTTGCAAAATGTAGCTTTTTTGACCTATAAGCATTATATATAAAAAAGAACAGTCTGAGTGGAATGTGCATTGTCAATAAAATATATTGTTTTTCAAGCTATGATTGCTGTGATAAGTATGGAGCAATCATTTTGTCTGGATTAATAGACTGATAAGGTACAGTGGCTCAAATTATTGGTATGACCAAGAAAAATAAGGCAGGTTAGAAGACATTTACCAACATTAATAAATGAATTACATTCTCAGGGCAAGATGAATTGCTAATGAAAGTCTGCTTCTACATTTCCCCTAGGTAGGGGAAAAGTTGTGTAAAGGTGAAAACATTTTGAGCAACAATCATTAAATGTTTTCAGCATAAACATATGGGAGAGGTTCTAGTTAGTTCTACAAGACAATTTTGATTAAACATCCCTGTTGCAAGTGGGCCGAGGATCGTCTCCATTTAAGGCCCCCATACACGGGCCGATAAAAGCTGACAACAGACCAAGTCGGCAGAATATCGGCCCGTGTGTAGAGCCCCCCCGACAGGCTTTCCCGATCTATATCTGGCCGAAAGTCAACCAGATGGCGATCGGGCAGGTTAGAAAACCCCATCGGATTGCGGACGCATTTTTTCGTTGATGCGATCCTGCGTTTAGACCACCCGGTTTGGCTTCTGTTCTGATGTGGGCATATCTCTACCTCTATGGCCACCTTTAGACAAGGAGACCTGGAAATCTTTAGAGCCTCTGATTCTGGGCTTACAAACTGATCAATCCCTTGTCAGTCAAAAGCTGATCTACACACTATAAGGATACCCAAGCTAAGTTTGTGACAATATGGCTGGTTGACCGACTGATACACAAACAGGAGACAGATTTTTCTAAAATCCAGGACAGGACTGGCTCTATTAAACTGATATTGAACTACAGAGACCCCATAGAAGCTTGCACGGTCTGACTGCAAACATTCCTTTGCTTTGCCATCCTACCACCCATCATTATGCTTTCATTTTCTCTGCTTCTCTATCTCTCACTTCTCTCTTTTTTCTGACTATTATTTCCCTCTTCTTTTTCTTCTAAACGGTCTTTACACTGTTCTCCCTACACAGAGATGAATCCTTCATATTAATTGTATAAAGTTACATGACTTAATATAACTGAAACATAATGGGGGTCATTTATCAACACTGGGCAAATTTGCCCATGGGCAGTAACCCATTGCAACCAATCAGATTGCTGCTTTCATTGTTCTACTTGCAGCTGGTTTCAAAAAGCTAATCACTGATTTAGGGAAACTGTCCTTGGGCAAATTTGATAATAAATGAGCCCCAATGTATCTAATTTCCTGATCAACTGATATATAGGTTCAGTATGGATGAAATATGGAACTGCAGGCGTTGGGTCCCGTGTTCCCACTGAAGGCATTTAATTGGCACTGCTGGAAGGCTCTGTCTTTAATCTCATTAATTAGGGGACTAATTAACTTAAAGTGAAGAAATTTCTGGCTCAACATCTACTAACCTAGAATGGGCTTCCATATGGCTTAGATTATCAGATAAATACTAGAGGTCCACACATCACAAAGCAGAAGGAGAGTCATGCAAACGATTATTGTTTCTATGAAAAATAAACTGTGACTCCAGTAACAGAAATATTTATTATATCAAGCAATGTTGCAAAATGTAGCTTTTTTGACCTATAAGCATTATATATAAAAAAGAAGAGTCTGAGTGGAATGTGCATTGTCAATAAAATATATAGTTTTTCAAGCTATGATTGATGTGATAAGTATGGAGCAATCATTTTGTCTGGATTAATAGACTGATAAGGTACAGTGGCTCAAATTATTGGTATGACCAAGAAAAATAAGGCAGGTTAGAAGAGATTTACCAACATTAACAAATGAATTAAATTCTTAGGGCAAGATAAATTGCTAATGAAAGTCTGCTTCTACATTTCCCCTAGGTAGGGGAAAAGTTGTGTAAAGGTGAAAACATTTTGAACTACAGAGACCCCATAGAAGCTTGCACGGTCTGACTGCACAAATTCCTTTGCTTTGCCATCCTACCACCCATCCTTATGCTTTCATTTTCTCTGCTTCTCTATCTCTCACTTCTCTCTTATTTCTCACTATTATTTCCCTCTTTTTTTTTCTTCTAAACGGTCTTTACACTGTTCTCCCTACACAGAGATGAATCCTTCATATTAATTGTATAAAGTTACATGACTTAATATAACTGAAACATAATGGGGGTCATTTATCAACACTGGGCAAATTTGCCCATGGGCAGTAACCCATTGCTACCAATTAGATTGCTGCATTCATTGTTCTACTTGCAGCTGGTTTCAAAAAGCTAATCACTGATTTAGGGTAACTGTCCATGGGCAAATTTGATAATAAATGAGCAACGATGTATCTAATTTCTGGTTGCCTGTAATTTGTTCTAGTTTTCTGGTCTTTTTAGTGGCTGTTTTATAGGTTTTAATATTTGCAGTACAATTGTTTTGCCTTCTGCATGTATATATAATAGATTTGTTAAACTACAAGTAACTGTCCAATTTTGGCCCTAATTTAGCATATAATAAAAGTGAACCTTACCACATACTGCAACAGCAAATCAATACCATAGTACCAATGCTGTAGATCAGTGATCCCCAACCCATTTGATATTGTTCTTATTTTTTTAAATTCCTGGCTTAAAGGCAAGTTTTGGTTGCATAAAGACCATGTGTACTGGCAGACAGAGCACCCTGCAGGTGGCCAGTCCACTTAAGGCTACTAAATAGCCAATCATAGCCCTTTTATATTATCCCCGGGAACTTTTTTCGTGCTTATGTTAGTACCCAATACTAATTTACATTTTGAATGTGGCAAAGTGGTAAAAAATAGTTTCTGGATTATACTGTGACGAATTTTCTATTATCTATGCTACACAGTGGGATTATTGCCCACACAGCACAGTCAAAGATATGTGGTATGGAAATGGTTATACATGACATTGAGGGGTGTTATTACTAAATAATGATATATACCCGTAAGTGGAACTCTATTCAATAACTTAAAGAATAGAATAATATTTTATCTTGACATTAATGCTCAGCACCACAGAAATAATTTATAAATATAGCAGATGAACTGAGACGCTATTCCTTCTTTGTATTTCTGCAGCACGAGTATCTGAATATGAATGATTTTTAATTTGTTTCTGAGATGAGGATTTGAAGACTAACATTCTGCAGGTGCCAGTCTATTTTCAGATATTGGAAAATCAAGTAAAAATGTCTTATATATACATACAACTGGAAATTTACATGCCGGAAATCTGAATGGAGCCTTAAATATTTAATAAATAATTAGGAAAATCCTACAATTAAATGAAACAGTATAAATGTTTTACAATAATGTTAAAGAAAATTCCAGGATAACTGACTATATTTTACCTCAGTATATGAAGGGAAACTGCTGCAAAAATTGGTACGGGAACAGGAACAGTTTGTTTTATTTCTACATAAACATATTGGGAAAGAGTCAGAGCTTAAAAATACACTTGAATTTAAAAAAAAAAATGAGGTTGCATTATATCTCGTCTCATAATAATGTTGAAGATCATTCCAGAATTATTTATAATATTTTACCTTTGCATGTGAAGCGCTGCAATAAATGTATAAAAATTTGTATGGAAGGGAATAGTTTATGTTGAGTTTCTTTCTAAATACATCTGCTCCTGTTAAAAGATGTGGAAAAATATGCTTAAATTAAAAAAACATTCAAAGTTTAAGCAGGATTATATGTGAAATCTCATTTTAGAAAAGCATTTTCCTAGGAGCTGATTTTTTTTTGCTCTAAAATGAACAAATTAGAATTTTCAAAACTTGAATGTTCAATATTTATTAACCACAAAAAATGTGTAAAACTTCAGCATCTGAAAGCTTGTGAATTCACGTAGCATTCAATCGGGAGTTTTTTTAATTCAATTTTTTTTTTAAATTTTTGGGAGTTTGTAAACACACTGAAAATGATCAGTAGAATATGATTAAGATGCATTTGAGTTTCTTTTATGATTTTATTTGGTCAAGTTTTTTTTTGATTCAGAATTTTTAATAAATAAGCAAACATTCACGTGTGTGTTTATTCAAATTTTAAAAAACTTCACAAATTCAAAGTTTCATAATTAGGCCTCTAAAGTGTGAATTAAATTAAAGCTCTGATTAATACTGACTTTTTACCTACTAAGTCAGAGCAACAATTCATATTCATATTATTTGAATTAACATATATTAGGATTATTAATTGTAATTTCTTTCCTGTTTATATACAATAGAACCCCCAATTTCACATTCTTCAGGGGACCATAAAACAAGGTGTAAAATCAGTGAAAATGTAAAATCAGGGAAATATATTATGCATAATATATTGGTGAGACCACAAAAGAAACAATGTCAATGAGGGAATATGGGATGTAAAGACCATTTTCAATTTTCTTTCCATTAGCTATTTTTTGTCTGTTTTTCTAATACAGGTATGGGACCTGATATCCAAAATGCTTCTTTTTGTAATTTGGATCTTCATACCTTAAGTATATTAAGAAAAATCATTTGAACATTAATTTAACCCAAAAGGATTGTTTTACCTCCAATAATAATTTAATTGTTTCTTATTTTGAATCAACTATAATGTACTCAAAACAATTTCTCTATATTCATGCTTTTAAAATATATTTTTTTTATTATATCATGTTAAAATCACAATAACCCCACATGGAGCCTAACACATTATATGCTTACCTAACACTTAGTCATAGGCAATCCCAAATGGGACACGTCTCCATACATATATACATTTACAGATAAACCCGCCCATCATTAAAACCAATCACATTTGCATAAACAGCTCGTTAACACATTCAAGACAAGCCCACTCAACTAAAATCATTTAGGGGCCCATTCATTAAGTTCGAGTGAAGGAATAGAAGAAAAAAAACTTCAAATTTCGAAGTGTTTTTTTGGCTACTTCGACCAGCAAATGGGCTACTTCGACCTTCGACTACGACTTTGACTTCGAATCGAAGGATTCGAACTAAAAATCGTTCGACTATTCGACCATTAGATAGTCGAAGTACTGTCTCTTTAAGAAAAAACTTCGACACTCTAGTTCGCCACCTAAAAGCTACCGGACTCAATGTTAGCCTATGGGGAAGGTCCCCATAGGCTTGCCTAACTTTTTTGGTCGAAGGATAATCCTTCGATCGTTGGATTAAAATCCTTCAAATCGTTCGATTCGAAGGATTTAATTGCTCGATCGAACGATTATTCCTTTGATCGTTCGATCAAAGTATTTGAGCAAAATACTTCCCCAGTCGAATATTGAGGGTCAATTAACCCTCGATATTCGACCCGTGATGCATCTGCCTCTTAGTCTATTAACTGTTTTAAAACCAGGTACAGGGGTAAAATGTTTTAGAGTAAATATATAAAGTGCATTAAAGTATAAATTGTATCTATGTCATTACAAAAAGCAAGTGGTAATCGCGTCTGTAAATAAGAAATCCAATATACTTCTCGTTTATGTAATCTAGTTAAAATATCTCCTCCCCTTATGCCTGTTTTAACTTGTTCAATCGCTTGTACTGAAAAATAATTAGTATTTATTACATTCCATAAAGTGCCTGTGACATTGGTTTTATTGCAGTACTTAGTGTTGCTTATGTGAGTTATATGTTTCCTGATTCGTTCTTTAAGGGACCACATAGTGCACGGTATAAGGTACTGTTTTATTAGTTGGTACATTTCTTATTTTCGGCCAAGCTGAGCAGAATCCCTGAGTTTCATTAAAGACAGCTGCTATAATTCATAATTGCTAATATTATAATAATTGCTAATATTCCACACATGCTGCTGTGAAATGTATAAACTAATGGAGCCAATCATAACAGTTTAGAATCTGCATCTGGATCACTGAATTTCTTTTAAAAAGTAATAACAAATTAAAAATGCTATGCAGTTGAAAAAAGTTTTTATTTCTGAAGAACAAAACAACTGAACTGGAAACAAGTGTTTGGGAGGTGAACAACCCCTTTAAAATCTGTTATCTATTCTACCTATGTCTACAGCATATATTATGTATTTGATATATTGTGCACGTATGCAAAGAAAAGTTTATTGTAGGAAAATCTAGGTCAGTGCAATAGAGGATTTGTGATCTATATTCATATTACTTAATCAGCAAGGAGCAATGCAGATATTTAAAATGAGATACCTTATCATTGCACATGGTGTCTGCTGCAATGTATATTTGACATTTTTAGAAAATATTTCTGTATTTGCTATTTATTGATTTTCTGGTTCAGAATTATTAACAAGCATTATACATTTCTAAAACACAAGTTCTTTTGTACTGAATCCCTATATAGAATTCTAAATATTAAGGCAATTGAATGCTCTTAAATTTTGCATGTTCTCAAAACTGCCCCACAAAGTAAGGAGGAAAACACATTTTATCATCTATCTATCTATCTATCTATCTATCTATCTATCTATCTATCTATCTATCTATCTATCTATCTATCATCTATCTATCTATCTATCTATCTATCTATCTATCTATCTATCTATCATCTATCTATCTAATCTACCTATTGTATCTATCTAATCTAACTAATCTATCTATTGTATCTATCATCTCTCTATGCTCTTAAATTTTGCATGTTCTCAAAACTACCCCACAAAGTAAGAAGGAAAACACATTTTATCATCCATCTATCTATCTATCTATCTATCTATCTATCTATCTATCTATCTATCTATCTATCTATCTATCTATCTATCTATCTATTCTTTTTTAATGTTAGGCAATAGGCACTATAAATAATGAAATGCATTTTTGTTGTGTTGCAGTTTAATTTTTTTTTCTATAGAAGTTATTGATTTATATAACTTTTAATATTTTTCCGTTAACAAATGAATATTCATTTTTGAGGATAGCCCCACTTGAAAGTCATTTTAGGTTTGTATATTAATATGTATCAATATCATTATTGGTGACATGGTAGTGCACAGTATACGTGTATATGAAAGTGCTATCAGTTATTTATAAGTTATTGATAAGTGATGTTTTTCATGAGATGGTGATAATTAAAGATTTTTTTTAATATACAAACACTTTGCTGCTCCATGATAAATATTTTTGTACCTAATGTGACCATATCATGGCTGCATTGTAATATCATATAATTTTTGATACAAGATACTAAGTTATTTCTCCACTCATTACTGTTAGTGATAGAGTCAGTGACACTCTTTAAGTGTGCTCACAGGGAAACTACCCCTCAGACACGGCAGGTCTCTAAACAGGGGCGATCCTGGCCCCTCCGCCCCCTACCCCGGAAATTCCCTCTTAAAGTACCAGGAGCAGCATTTTTGCGGTGACAGCCTCAACTTGCCTCATTGGCAAAGCACCCCTGTCTCTAAATATATATCACATAAATCTGCTCAAATAAAAACATTTATGCACATAAAGCATTTCAGAAAAAAAATATAGTGAAATCATTCCATTTAAAGTACAAGCTTGCTCGCATTAGGATAATAATTATATGTTGGTTAAACCTGGTTAGACCCAGGCTGTTAGAAACATGGAATAGCCTTAAGTTTCCTTTACCCTGTTTAGCTCAAGAAATGAACACATTTCTTAATTAAAACAGTAAAAAAAAAGATTTTACACCAGCTCTATTCATTAAACGCTTCAAATGACAGATCCCTTTAATAGATATATAAATGGGAAATATTAGAAAAGCTCTAAGGTAACTTTGCTTATGGCTCATTTCATTGTTTGTAGGAACTGTGGGATATTCCAAACTCTGAAATTGGGTTCTTATTGGTTAGTAGGTATTGGGCTCTTATTAGTTAGTAGTTTAAGTGTAACCTTAGTTACGATTCCATTTCTACACTGTGCAAACTATGGGGTCCTCTGTGTCCTGATTGAGTTGGATTCTCCTGCCTTAAATCCTGTACTTTTGCAACTTTATTTCTTTACTAATTACATTAAAGCAGAAATTTCCAGCCCCCTATTCGAGCACATGGATCAAATAACCAGTTCCAGAAAAGACACAAATCCACCTCTCCCCCATGTTTATGGAATCTGCAGAGTTTTCCCGCTGTCTAAGACTGGTGGCACACGGTAAAATTTGGGGGAGATTAGTTGCCCAGTGACAAATCTCCTCTCCTTGGGTGATTAATCTCCCCAAATGTCTTCCCGCCAGCAAGAATTTGAATCGCTGGCGGGATGGCATACGTACAGTAGCCATGTTTTGATATGCCATGAAATTCGAATTAAAATTGAAATCGAGTTTGGATTATTCACAATTTGAATATAACAGTTTTGACCATAAAAAAAATCCCTTAATCAACCCTTAATATATCTACACTTTAAAGGTCACATTGTGCTGAAGGCCCGTAGTTTATTGTCCTACCCAAACTGTTCCTGGTATTCTAAATAGTTGCCTAATTGTTTAATGATTGGCAATATAGGATCCTCTGCTTCCATACAAATATTGGTATTTTAATCCTTTGCACAGGTTATTAATCTTTCTGGACAAGTGGATGAAAGTTATATGTGCCATTACGTAATCAGATTTAATTCCATTTCCTTAGAAATGTGTAGGCCACTGCAATTTTGACAAGTACTGTTAAGCTTTCCTTAAACCATTAAGTTCGTGTTTATCTTTCTATATGGAAGAAAAGGTTTTGTCAGTGCTGATATATAACCCTGGATGTATGCAGTTGAGGCATGGCATGCACATAGATACTGCTAAAGAAAACATCAGATTTGTCAAAGGCTTTGAATTAGGGCATCAATTAATCATAGGAATAAGTCAGTTTAACAATAGACTGGGTTTATTTGATAGCATAATTTATCACAATTCTGCCATGGGAAAACTGATCTTGAAATGGTTTAAATCATTTTATCATTTACAGATGGATATTGAAATCCCTAGCTCTTTACAGGTATTAAGCTGAAATGTTACTGCCACTAAATTTGGGCCTCTCACAGATGTAAAATAATGTACCAATGTACATCATTCTAAATGTGGCTCTTTCCTATATTGGCTTAGCTCCATCTACATATAGAATAAAGAAGGCTGTTATCTACAGGCCCAAGTGCTATTATAGTCCTAGCCTACCTAAGGGTACCAACAACCTTTTCTAACATTGCCTCATTTTATTACAATCCAACCCATGAGTATTGGAATATCAGACCACTATATGGAAAAAGGTTTTGCAGCACTGTTATCAGTGGCATAACTAGAGTGCACTGGGCCTCCCTGCAAAAAAATCTTCAGAGGGGCCTAGGGCTCTCCAATCCCCATCCTCCCGTTCTGCCTCTGCTCCGCCTCCACCCACCCCAACTCTGCCCACTCAGTGCCAACTTAAATCCCCCTTCCTTGCCACAGGTAAGAGAGTGGCTGCAGAGGAGGGGGTTTCCTTATTAGCAAAAGAAGAAGTAGACCCCACATTCCGGGCCCCCTGTTCCCCAGACCCCCCTGTGACTGCACGGTCTGCTTCCTCTATAGTTACACCACTGACAGCTATTATATAAATTGGTCCAGTGCCACTTGAGATTTTTTCAAAAGCCCTATCTGGAAACCCGTTATCCAGAAAGCTCCGAATTTCGGAACGGCCATCTCCCATAGACTCCATTATAACCAAATATAATGAAAAAAAATCCCTTTTTCTCTGTCACAATAGAAAAGTATCTTGTACTTGATCCCAACTAAGGTATAATTAATCCTTATTGAAAGCAAAACATTCTTATTGGGTTTAATTCATGTTTAAATTATATTTTATTACGTAAGATCCAAATCACAGAAAGATCCCTTATCCGAAATACTCCAGGTCCCAAGCATTCTGGATAACATGTCCCATATCTATATGGAAAAATAGGCAGAACATGATTTTTGTATTTGGGAAGGCTAAATAATGAAGTTTTCTATACAGATTCCTTTATAGTATGCAAGGTCTAATTCCTTGTATATACAGTATATAACCAAGAACACATGTCAGGATAAATGCAGTGGCAATTCAATGTACAATTCCACCAGAACATCTTGTAATGCCAGTTTCATATATAATAACTCAGAACACATGACAGGATAAATACAGTGCCAAATAAATATATATATATAGAATGTCCCCCAGAACACATAGTAATATAAATACAGTGTCAATTTCATTATTATACCCCAGAACACATGACAAATTAAATTGTATGCCAGTTCCACATATAATATCCCCATAATGCATGGCAGGATATTTAGCGCATAATAACCCAGGAACACATGGCAGGACACCGTATATTCATTGCCAAACATATGTATAATACCTCCATCCTGTTTGTTGTAGGAAATGAATTGATGTTGGTATGGAGAATGTTATCCTTCCCAAAGCTTCATTATTATCCACCGATGTTGTCACTTATTTCAGCCATTCCTTCTCATTTCATTCTATTTATGAATTATATACATTTTCTCTACCCAGACCTGGCTAAAAAACTCTTCTTGCACATAACTATATATAATCTACAAGCACAAGTTACAACGACACAAACTATTATAAATTCTACTAGCGCATATCACATTGTAACTGGGCTCATTTTCCATTTATAATCCATTTCTGTTAAAGTAGTATTTCGTTTTCATAGTCAGTAGCTATAGTATACCTAAAATCATTTGTTCTTTGTCAACTACTAGATAGACTTGCCCTCTTTACTAATTTGATGTTGAGTTTTCAGCTCCTGGGGACTGCAGATTAACATCTCACACATCTGAAAGTACTGCTAAAGAAAGATAAGAGCTTTCTATTTAGCTGTCATTACAAAGGGATCAGGTAAAAGCAGCATATCATTTATGTTTCATTTGTATTAATGTTATACTCTTGAAGGGTACCTATTGAGGGTGGAGTGACTATTATATAATAATTGGCATAGGTGATACATTTGTACCCCAATAACACACCAATAAAATGTATAGACACATGCAGGTATGTTGAACACAAACAAATCCCCAAATACAGATGAATTTAATTAATTAAGTGCCAATTCTTTCAAGTTTGAAAGAAGGTAAGTCAGCTTACCTTTATTTCCCAGTTGTGCCTCAGATTTAAATTTGGGCACACACAGAAGCATAAAATTGTGGGACTTCTCTTTACTGCTCACGCATGAATATACATTTAAGTCCTCGTCTGAATGGGAATTTGGTAAGCAAGGTAAGATGGCGCCGTGGTGCTGTAATTTAAACTTCTTGGGCTGATGCAGTTTTCTCCTAACAATGGCACCAGCCTGGGAACAAACTTAGAGATTCTATTCAATGGGGGGCATACCCCCAAGTAAATAGAGTTCCTTATATTTCCTTAATGATTCTAAATGCTGCTAGAGCTTCTGAGTAAAATGGTAGGTGAACATAGTTCTGTCCCACAATGAATTTTGATGCTTGGGGCTCAGTAATTGAAAATGCACCTCAAAATTTTGTACATTTTTAGGGCAACTGACATATCACATTAACTTACATACCTTATGGTATAGTGTACTAGCACCTACTGTTATTTTCTTTCTTTGTAAACTTGATTTAAAGAAATTCCGACAAAATAAATGGCATTATAATTATATATTTTTATTTTAAAATTTTAATGTATTTTAATAATTTAATTCTCATTTTAGCATCCATGTATCTTTGCTTTTTATGTACGACTTTCAGAGACAGCTGAACATCAAAGATAATGCATATGAGTCAGTATAGATAATATTCTACTATCATCAGCACAAAAGGCTCAGCCCTGTAAGTACCTTATAAGTATATCATGTTAGGAGTATTCCTGTCGGTGTACTATCACTGACAAGGTTAAGCCCATTGTTGTGCTGAAAGAAGGCTGCTAGTTTAAACAAGCTGCACATCTCAAACAATATGTCACATAAAACCCATATTTTAAACACTTCTTTCTGTAAATCATTTCTTCTCTCTGAAAGGCTGAATCATTAGTACAGGTATGGGATCCTGGTGATATCGGAAAACCCGTTATTCGGAAAGCTCTAAATTTTGGGGATGTAATTTCTCTCTAATAATAAAATAGTACCTAGTACTTGATGGTAACCAAGCCGTATGAATCATAATCAAAATTATCCTATTGGATTTATTTAATGTTTAAATGTTTTTTAGCAGATTTACAGCATGGTGATCCTAATTATAGAAAGATTCCTTATCTAGAAAACCCCAGGTCCCAAGCATTCCAGATATTAAATCCTATTTCTGTATAAGCCAATATGCAAATATTCTTGGAGAGGTAATTAGGATAGAAATGACCTATTGTTGTTTTCTTTCAAACCAGCTTCTATTAGCATGTGTTAAATATATTGTCTTTAATGCATCACCTATCAATGCCAAAATGAATTCTGCATGTTTAATGCTGCAATGTGCCTAATGTATTTTGCAATATCTACTGACGAACACAAGCTAGCGTCAGCATTAATTCTGGCAAATTACAAGGTTTTTTTTAAGGCAATTTAAGTCAACTATATTTTCTGATATTTTTGCATATTTGTTTTTGGTGCTATTGCAATAACAGGAACGAATAGTTGAATTCACAAAATAGATCAATTCATTTTTGAATAATGCATTAACTAATAAGTTAATAAGTTATATGTGTTTGTCTTTCCCAAGTACCAGCAATGGAGTTGTGGTGTTAGATTTACATAGCTTGGATGTGGTAAATAGGCAAAAAAACAAAACAAATAGATACTGTATTAAAGAAGCGATTGCAGTTTGCGATGTTGTTTCTAGCATAAATGATTGCATTTTATTAAATGGACACAATAGTTCTACTCTATTGGCAGCACAGAGAAATGTCTAGTAATACTCATGTTTATACATACAATTTAATGGAAAAAATGTGACTTACTCCATGTAAAAATGTAAAGAATGAAACATGAGCTATCTCCAAACAGCATCACTTAATTAAGAGTCAGAAATGTAACCAAAAAAAATGAACAGAACCATTGAATTGGAAAAAAAGTGGTCCGGAAAACTCTTTAAACTCAGTACTCCCATATTTTCAGAATCTTTTTTTTTTCAATGCAAACATTTATAGTGCAGTTCTATTTTTACGACTCTAATCCAATTATAGCTCTATAGCCTGTTCCTGCCTATCTCCAATACTTACTCTGGT
The DNA here is from genome assembly GCF_017654675.1 of Xenopus laevis. Lineage (NCBI taxonomy): Eukaryota > Metazoa > Chordata > Amphibia > Anura > Pipidae > Xenopus > Xenopus laevis. The sequence goes on from NC_054387.1 coordinate 43,063,613, forward strand.
CTACTGTATCCTTATTTATCATCATCTGTCAATACTTTTCACGCCCCCATCTGTAAAAAACTTTCTTGGAATGTAGGTTTTTCTTAACCATGTATTCTCTGTGTTGAAGGGAATTCATAAGAAAAAAATGATTTCTATGGTATATTAGAAGGAAAAAAAGAAGGGTTGACCATTAACCAGTAGGAATATATTTCTATAGATTAAGATTCAGTGATTTTTTTAATGATCACTGCTTTTTTACTTCACAGTGTTATGTTAGAAAAATATAATATGCCCACATATATGTCAGGCATTAATTTGGAATTCTAGAGTTCACTAAATATAGTTTCAAAATCACTTAAGAAGATAAGCAGTTAAGATTTAGCTGAAAATTTTTAAAGAATATATATTCATTAAATATCATCTTGCAATCAATAAAAGCAAGAAAACCTTTTTGAACTGCAATATTTGGAATTTAATGTGATTATAAATCTATCCATATAATTAATATATCCAAAAGTTTAAAAAAAAAAAGAATTTCTGCTATTTAAATTGTGCAAAAATTGCCTAGACCGGATCTGTAATAAGAAAAACAATTAAAAAAAATGCTTGCTTTTTGGTCCAATGACTATAAACTATTTTTTCAACTTATCTCTCATTCCCATGCTTCATTAAAGCAATTGTGAGTCCCAGCAAGGTTCCCCATTTCTATAAAAACTTTCCTTTGGTCAGATTCATTTCCAAATCTGGAGCCCATATCCCTTCCACATATGATAAAACCATTTAAGGCTTTTTTGTCTTTGTTTTAATTTTCTACCGCTCACTCTGATCTGTGCTTGACGATTTATGGAAGCTTCTAAAAATAAGAAATTCCTTAAGTGGAATGGGCATAATAGACTGAGCACATGGTTTAGAGCTGCCATCAAATACACCATTGGTCCTGTACGTGATAATGTATTTTTAAGACTTAATGAATAGTTTTTAAAGTAAGAATTACAAAATCAGCAAGGAGAAATATATGAATATATTTATACGGACAATTTAAAAAAAAATACACAATATGATAAGTGAATACAATTTTATCTAAATAAATTTATACTTTAAAAGTCTCCTGGAGTTTCACTGTAAGCGAAAGTATGAATTACAAAATCAGCAAGGAGAAATATATGAATATGTTTATACAGCCAATGAAAAAAAAATCCTCAAAAACACACAATATAAAAAGCGAATACAATTTCATCTAAATAAATGTATACTATCTAAATATATGTAAATTAGATGTATTTGATCATGAGAAGACTCTGTTATAGGCAGAATATTAAAGGTCTCCGCATTCAAATGTATACATTTTTAGCCCTATATAGGTAATACTTATTTTATATGTTATTTATCACAATTTCATTTTACTAATGTATATTATTTGAATATAATATATATATATATATATGTATATATAAAAAATATATAAATATATTTGGATACTTGCAATTAAGTTGCAAACCATTAAATATTCCTATTCATACATATGACTTATCCATATTTTATTCATGTACATGAATTTAGAATGACAGCAAGTGTAAAAAATAAATTCATACCTCCTCACAATCTGCACAGATTCCTAACGAACCCATTAATTACCTGAATACAGATGTGCCATTAAATGCCAGCGACCGCTCAATGAATGGACTCGTGTGTACCCGTTGCTAGACGGGTGTCTGCCTTTATATAGAGAGGTTTCGGGCATTCAGCCACATGTGGGATTCCTTAATAAGGAGTAACAGCCCAGGCAGAGATTAAGGAATTTAATGTCTTAGCGTAACAGAGCCGCACTACACCCAAACTGTTTGAGACATATTCACTTATATTGTCATTAATAATGATAATGTGTTGCTAAATACTGTATAGCTAATGTTTAAACTCCTTGTTTAGATTATATATCATCATTACATATCACATATATCATTTGAACTACGAAGATACATGTAAAAATTAGACTGAACCAAATTAGATTAATCTGAGTTTTAAAATCCACTTTTTCCAAAGCAAACAATTTTAGGAAATGGGAATAGGAAAAATTTAAACTCATTTCACACAACGGGGCACATTTATGAGTGGACGAATGTTGGTTTCTAATAGTAGTGGAAGAAAACTATTGACTTATTTGATTACTAACTAGTTCCTGGGAATAACACCTAGGGCTGAGGCACTACATAAAAAAGTATTAAAAACGAGAGTTGCCCCTTAATTCTACCTATCAATAATATTTTACACACACAGATTTTTTTCCCTTTGAAAATACATTAAAATTTTGTTTGATTAAAACCCAAATAAAAACCAAAAAGAGATTCACTTTTAAAACAAGATTGGGATGGTTTTCCCAAACACACAATTGGGAATATTTACTAACAGACAAATGTTGCATGTTCTTATCAAGAATGCCATCTGCAATTTACTAAAAGACAAGTACAATAAGTTTGATGAGAAATTAAATTTACATTGGCAAACATTTTCTTTACAGTGGTGAAAAATTCACAAATTTTTGCCAAATTAAATCTTCCACATACTTCATTTCTTTGTGGTTAAATTTTTCCCAATTACAATTGTATGGGGAATATCAATGATGAATTTTCACAGAGAATTTACGCCAGGAGAATATTTGGCACATTTCTTGGCACTTGATATTTTTAGTAAATATTCAATGTTTACGAGTTTATAAGAATCGTGGTGAAGTCAAATTAGAAGAAAATACACACTTTAATAAATATGCCCCAGTGTTGAGGGGTGGGAGAGGGGAAGCCTATAGGAGGCACCCCCACTACCTGTTCCCTAAGTTGCTATAATTTATAAGTTAAGGTGCAGCAGAGGATGCAGGGCACAACAGGGCTCTGTCCTTACTGCTTGCTCAATGGCCAAACGGCTGGTCTGTGCCCAGTAACGCAGCTTACACCAACTTTTTAATTCAGGGCAATACAGTACAAAAATATTTTCTATGCTGAGGGTGAATCCTCCTTTCCTAAAGTCTCAGTGAGGCCTCTAGTGGAGAAATGAATATAATACAAATACTATTGATTTTGATTTTGATCATTCATCAACATTCAAGGTGAAAAATGACGATTTGATTTCAAAGAATGCCATCGTGCGCACATTAACAAAGCTATTAAGATTAAAAAGTGATTTTATCCTTCATGCTTATTTGTGACCTTATCTTCAGTCCCATATTTTTTTATGCTCTGTGCAAAATAGTCTTTGATATGCACCATTGAACAGAATCAAAAAATATGATTTTAAAAAACATGCTTTGTAGAATGCCCTTAGTATCCAACAATACAGATGCAGATGTCTACAGTATCTCCAGTAAAGCACCAGTAAAGACAAAGAAACTTTTCATGTGCTAACTTCTATTTTTCTACTTCTCTATCCCATTTCTTACCCTTCCTTTTATCATTATGTAACCAATGCCTTTCTTTCTATCCTTCTCTCCCCTTTCATTATCTACAGGGGTGTCCAAAAGGTAGATCAGGATCTACCAGTAGACCGTTGGCTGTTGATCAGTAGATCAAGACACTGTCCAACAAATAGCTTGTCTAAATCTCCCTACTGTTCCATGTTTTTCATTTAGATATTTATTATGTTTTTTAAGGTTACATGAGATAAATGTTTAAATATAACAATATACATTTTCTCAAAAATCAATATTTAAAGGAGACATTTTGTGTAAAAAATAAGAACGTACCAGTGTGTTATACTCCTTTAGATATAGAAGAATTGTGCTTAAAAAAGTAGTGTTTCAGGCTGATTTATTGAATATTTCTGCAAAAACCCTAATAATCCCTCCCTTCTCTTCCACTTCCTGCTACCTGAATTCCCGGGCTGTGCAGGGGAGCCGGTGGCTCTCAGCTCACTGCACTGTAGGACAGTGAACCAATCAGCAGCTAGCAGGACCCGATAGGGAACTGAAGCCTGTCTGTGCAGGGCTGTGATTGGCTTACTCCCTCATACTGTGCTTCTGGCAGGGACTGTTAGGACACGAACACCCCTCATTTGAAACACAGACAGGGAACAGAGAACATCAATAGGGAGCTCCAATAAAGGGGCTATTTTTAAAGATAATATACATTTTTAGCATGTATGTGATAACATATATTATTCATAATTGCCTACAAAGTTAGGTTTTTTTCATTTATCCTAAATGTCTCCTTTAAGTAATATTTTCCATGGAACAGAATGCTAACAATGCTTTTATGGATGTAGATCATAATAGGACAACATCATTAAAAGTAGACCCAGCATTAGTAAAGTATGGGCACTCCTGATTCTACATTTTTACCCTATTCTTTACACTCTTTCTTTGTTTCTGCCCATGGATTATCCCCTGATCTTGTATCTTCCCCACTTGTAATATTCATCCCATGTCTCTGCTCCATCTCTTAATCTCTCCACTTCTCTGTCCAGTCCCTTATGGTCTTTGCTTGTCATGCAATGGTGAGATAAGTGATGCTTGCAAGGTTGCTTGTATACAGTCACATATTGGAGATGTGAGCTCCTTAGAGAACCAAGGATTACGGAGGTTATTTACTAAACCTAATTTTTTTCTCATATTCCACCAGAAACAACTTCAACCTAACTTCCATCCACGAATTTGGCTAATTTACTAATAATTTCAAAAATGTATGAATAACTCAAGTTTTTAGAATTTATTGGAACAGATTCACTATAGGGCAAAGTGGCTAACGCTAGCGACTTTTCGCCAGAAATCCCATCCGCAGGGACATCGCCTAACTAGCGTAAGCAACTGTAGCTAGCGTTCGTTTGCACACTTTTCCCTCTAGTGAACGGGCGTAACTCCATGAATTCACTAAGATGCGAGTCTTACTGAACGTTACCTCTTTCCCCAGAGTTTACTTCACAACCTCAGACCAGGCAAACTGCTAAAATGAAGCTACATCTTCCTCAATCTTCCTAAGTCAGTTACATCATATCCTGTATGCCGGAAATGCATTAAAGTTGTAAAAACGCTTTTTTGTCCTTTTTTTAAGAGGGATTGCCTGCAAAAGTCCCAACTATTAAACTTTTTTGTGTTTCATTTTCCCCCAGGCATTTGAGGGGCATGGAACATTTGTTTTAGGGTGGGCATTAGGGTGGGTGTAGGTGTGAAGACTTACCCTGGTGGTCTAGTGGGAGGAGGTCTGCAGGGACGCCCGCCTCGCCGTCGCTCCTCTCGGCCCGCAATAAGTGTACTACTCGACTTCGATTCTGCTTAACCCCTCTGATTGACTTCCTGGTGTGACCCTTGCCTGCCTGACTACGTTTATTCTCTGCCTGCCCCGACCCGGCCTGATCTGACTAACTAACGCCTTGTACTACGACCTTCTGCCCAAAGACTCTCGCTAAACAGTCGTGCCCCTCTGCCTATCCAGAACATCTAGCCTTGCACCTCTCGTTTAAGTCCTGGTGGCATCCAAGTAGCTGAGGGCTCCTCCTGAAGCCAAAGGCGGTCACACTACAGGTGAAGCACGAGCCGAGACCAGGGTGCTTGCCATTTGTTCTGGTGTTGGGTGCCGACCGTTACAGTAGGGCATTAGAGGATCTCTTTTGTCTTTATTCAGGTTCCTTGGACATTTGTAATAAAAAATGGCTGTTTCAAGCATTTGCACAACATCTCTAATAAAGACGTCACTACGGCTTTAATGTACACGCCTTATTCAAATTGACCAAAGTCTAAGACTAAGAGCACTAACAAAATTTCACTAGGCAAAAATGAAAGCTAACAAAAATTCGCTAGGAAATGCTCGCTCTGCCGAAGTAACGATAGCCAAAAGTCAACATAGTTCAGCAGCTGAGATGGAACTTAACATTTCAGTGAATTAGCACGGTGGTAACGAATTTGCGCCTGGCAAAGTGGTGCAAAGTGTGGCAAATCAGTCGCTGATGAAAATTTGCCCCATTGAGTTTCGAATGAAAGCCAGTGTCAAACACTCCAAAACACCTGAAAACCGTGAAGGCAAAAACCATCATCAAATGATTAAACTTTTACATGAATTCAACAGGTTTTAGCTGGAGTATTTTCGGATTCAGATTTCTTGCTGCTTTGTTAGCATAATAAATCTTCAATCCTCAAAAAAGTGAAAAGTGAAAAAAACCTTTTTACAGAAAACAAAACTCAACCTTTAATAAATAGACCCCTAAGTGTGTAGCATACCTCCCCCTCCAATAAAAAACTGTATAGGTCATGCCCACTTGGCCACTTCTCTTTTAAACCACATCCACTAAAGGTTACAGTCAAGATATATTCTCCTTTTGTCGTACAAATAAAATAACTTTGTGCATAATTCTCCAGAGAGGGTGAATTGCTCTCGATTTTTAAAGCTTCGCATGGTAACAAACAATCCAAAGTTTTGCCAAATCCAAGGAATTTGTGCAGGATTCTGATTTAGCCAGCAGGGGATTCTGTTCATTTTAAAGCTCTGCACATTTTTATACAATGTTTTTGTGAGTTTTCAAATCTGAATATGCCAATTCGGGTTTGTATTCAGTTTGTGATTCCTCCAAATCTTTTGTGGATAATTTGGACAGATGAGAAAAATATGGATCCAGTGTATCCTTACAGTTCAGGTAGTTACTGATTTGTGAGTTCCTCAACTGCAGAGTCACAGCTGCAAACACCTTCCTGCTGAGATATATTTCACATGGTCTGATAGACTGATCCCATGAGCCAGCAATTTGGAATGCGCAACCGTTAAAATAGCATGTTTGACTTGTTAAATGGATTATCGTTCAAATCCGTTTCAAAAACTATGTGAACCCGTAAAGACAAACTTACCAGCATCCCACACATTCAGATACAAACTGCAATTTTTCTCATGATGCCAACATGTTTTTTAATGGAAAAAAAGAACTGTAAAATATGGCACTGATACACTGATAATTTTGTTTTAACTCAATATGTTCTACCCAGTGTTGGACTGGGACACCAGGGCCCCACCCAAAAACTTTAGACCAGGGCCCAACAAAAAAACCTTAGACCAGGGGACCACTCTCAGTACTAATATTCTTTATCTCCTCAATCAACCTCTATTCTCCTAGTCTGTTTTCTTTATACTATAATCTATTATTCCATCTATTTAGCCTCTTTGTTCTCATAGAAATAGGGAATGGCCATGAAATAGGCAAAAAGTTTAGCAGCATGAGGGCCCACTGACACCTGGGCACACCGGGAGTTTTTCTGGTATCCCGGTGGGCCAGTCCAACACTGGTTCTACCATCTGTGGCACTTACAGGGTTAATGCAAAGAATTTACTTTTAAATATTACAATGAATTTCCTGTTCTTGCAAAAAATTAACTGTTAACATATATTTCTATAGAAAATGTTCATGATTGTAATTTTAAACTTTGCAAACTCCTGAAATCACTTTATTAGCCTCCATGTTCCTATAATACTGATTCAATAAATAGTTCATACTTTGTCAGATGCCAGATGACTCATAATTCTTCAATGGCCCTAAACTTGTATAGTTCTGGTTACGAGACTCTATAGTGATTTTAACAGAGCCATATGTTTCTGCGATTGTGGCAAATGTGTATAGTAAATGTCATGCAACATTTGAGGAACTAATAGCTGCTTGGGAAGGCTTAGATCATACTCCAGTTTATACCATATTTTCTTTATATGGCAGTTAATGAAAAAGTAAGCTGCAACACTTAACTATAAATATTGGATGGGTTTTTTATATATATATATATATATATATATATATATATATATATATATATATATATATATATATATATATATATATATATATATATATAGGTAATAATACATATGTAATAATGCACATTATATTATATATGGAACTCTGAGTATTACTCATGTATTATAAGGGATAATGTACCCCCTACTGTAAATTATAAGGATATTAGAAGTCATTGAGGAGTTATGTGACCATATAAAGGCACAAGGCTGCAGGCTGAGTTATACGGGGAACTCGTATTATATAGAAATAGGAAATGGCAATGAAATAGGCCAAAAGTTTAGCAGCATGAGGGCCCACTGACAGCTGGGCCCACCGGGAGTTTTCCTGGTATCCTGGTGGGCCAGTCCGACACTGTGCATAATAAAAGAATAAGTAATTCTAAATCACTTTCTAATGTACTATAATTAAAATGAATTTGCTATCTGTAGAATCTGTTTGTATGTTTATATTTATACTTGTGCTACTGGTTGTGACTCTTGATAAAATGTAGCAGAAGCCAATCGACTAACATAGCCAGAAGAAAAAAAGTTCTGCTGCATTGTTTTAAGAGTCAACCCACAGAAAGTAGAAAGGAAAGTATGTTGTAAAAGGGAAACGCTGATAACATGGTACAAGTACAATATATGAGGAGCTTTCTACTGGGCATAGAATGTACAGTGAGGTAAAGTCTGTAGTGTTCTAATTCAAGGATGCTGAAACATGTCTATGGTTTGACTCTGCGGTGGAAGGCAAATTTAGAAAACCAGAGGCTCACGAATAAACATTTTCCCCAGGGACATGCTGAAGAAGAAACAATGTTTTCCTGAGAAATTCTGCATAAGAAAAGGATGCAACAGTCCACTCTAGGAGGATAATCTGAATGATCTATGCTAGAATGAAACAGAGAAGGCAGGAGCAAAGCTAAAGTGGCATCAACACAAAAAAGATGCTAGCTTGGGTGAAGAGTATATAAAAGGGCATTTATCAGCACTGAAAGACTGAGGCATGCTAGATATGTTGCGACAGATGTGGTGGGGTCCCAAGGTGCATGCATGAAAGAATAATGTTTCCACTGTGGGAGTTGAAGGACTTGCATACACAGGTACAGAAACGTTTATGGAGAAGCTGCTGTAATAAATTGCCGTAACATCCACTGTATTTAGTTACATAGTTACATAGTTACATAGTTAAATTGGGTTGAAAAAAGACAAAGTCCATCAAGTTCAACCCCTCCAAATGAAAACCCAGCATCCATACACACACCCCTCCCTACTTTTAATTAAAATTCTATATACCCATACCTATATTAACTATAGAGTTTAGTATCACAATAGCCTTTAATATTATGTCTGTCCAAAAAATCATCCAAGCCATTCTTAAAGGCATTAACTGAATCAGCCATCACAACATCACCCGGCAGTGCATTCCACAACCTCACTGTCCTGACTGTGAAGAACCCTCTACGTTGCTTCAAATGAAAGTTCTTTTCTTCTAGTCTAAAGGGGTGGCCTCTGGTACGGTGATCCACTTTATGGGTAAAAAGGTCCCCTGCCATTTGTCTATAATGTCCTCTAATGTACTTGTAAAGTGTAATCATGTCCCCTCGCAAGCGCCTTTTTTCCAGAGAAAACAACCCCAACCTTGACAGTCTACCCTCATAATTTAAGTCTTCCGTCCCTCTAACCAATTTAGTTGCACGTCTCTGCACTCTCTCCAGCTCATTTATATCCCTCTTAAGGACTGGAGTCCAAAACTGAACTGCATACTCCAGATGAGGCCTTACCAGGGACCTATAAAGAGGCATAATTATGTTTTCATCCCTTGAGTTAATGCCCTTTTTTATGCAAGACAGAACTTTATTTGCTTTAGTAGCCACAGAATGACACTGCCCAGAATTAGACAACGTGTTATCTACAAAGACCCCTAGATCCTTTTCATTTAAGGAAACTCCCAACACATTGCCATTTAGTGTATAACTTGCATTTATATTATTTTTGCCAAAGTGCATAACCTTGCATTTATCAACATTGAACCTCATTTTCCAGTTTGCTGCCCAGTTTTCCAGTTTAGACAGATCACTTTGCAAAGTGGCAGCATCCTGCATGGAACCTATAGTTCTGCACAATTTAGTATCATCTGCAAAAATAGAAACAGTACTTTCAATGCCCACCTCCAGGTCATTAATAAACAAGTTGAAAAGCAAGGGACCTAGTACAGAGCCCTGTGGTACTCCACTAACAACACTGGTCCAATTAGAAAATGTTCCATTTACCACCACTCTTTGTAGTCTATCTTTTAGCCAGTTCGCTATCCAGGTACAAATACTATGTTCCAGGCCAACATTCCTTAATTTAACCAGTAACCTTTTGTGTGGCACTGTATCAAATGCTTTAGCAAAGTCTAAGTAAATCACATCAATGAACACAGCCTTTATCTGCCAGCACCGCAACCCCTGTAATGGAACACACAGGGCAATCTGTTTCACACCCAGGCAGCAACCACAATAAAAGCAGTTTTCCCCCCAGTACAACCTTCTAATAGATCAGCCTGTATCCTCTACTACACCTTTTTATGGACTCTTGGATCAGTGTACAGTATGGACAGTATAGGACAGTATGTGGGAAAGAAATAAGAAGCATTACGTTTATGAAGTAGTTTGTGCCCCCTGCTATACTTCAAACATGGTGATGCCCTTACACATCTATGACCTAGCCCTTCCAACTGTCATCAGATGACATGAACAATTAGGGCACATTAGATACTATCTGCAAACAGTTCTCTAAGGTATTCACATTTTTTTGAATTTGCAGACACAAATGATATGTACTTGATCCTTTCTAAACACAAAATTCTGAGCAAATTTAACAAAGGAACACTGCTAGTAAATATTCGTTACCACTGCACACAAATCACAAAATGAGCTGTTGCATTAATGAAATGTGGCACCTCAGTGCATATTAATATACTTAAAGGGATACTGTCATGGGAAAAAAACATTTTTTCAAAATGAATCAGTTAATAGTTCTGCTCCAGCAGAATTCTGCATTGAAATCCATTTCTCAAAAGAGCAAACAGATTTTTTTATATTCAATTTTGAAATCTGACATGGGGCTAGACATTTTGTCAATTTCCCAGCTGCCCCATGTCATGTGACTTGTGCCTGCACTTCAGGAGAGAAATGGTTTTTGGCAGGCTGCTGTTTTTCCTTCTCAATGTAACTGAATGTGTCCCAGTGGGACATGGGTTTTTACTATTGAATGTTGTTCTTAGATCTACCAGGGAGCTGTTATCTTGTGTTAGAGAGCTGTTATCTGGTTACCTTCCCATTGTTCTGTTATTAAGCTGCTGGGGGGGAAAAGGGAGGGGATGATATCACTCCAACTTGCAGTACAGCAGTAAAGAGTGATTGAAGTTTATCAGAGCACAAGTCACATGACATGGGGCAGCTGGGAAATTGACAAAATGTCTAGCCCCATGTCAGATTTCAAAATTGAATATAAAAAAATCTGTTTGCTCTTTTGAGAAATGGATTTCAGTGCAGAATTCTGCTGGAGCAGCACTATTAACTGATTCATTTTGAAAAAATTTTTTTTTCCCATGACAGTATCCCTTTAACAATCCACAATCTAATAATGTGATGCACTTACCCAGCAACCACTGACCATACAGCCTCCTAAATGGAAATTCTTGAAAGTGTCCGGACGTGGCCTGCAAAGCATCCTTGAGTTACATAATAACTGCATGTTCGGGGAGTGGGGTTGCTCCCAGCCATTGGAAACATGCTACTTGTCACGTGCTGCTCTTCCACATATGTGCAGACCATTGAATGATAACATTGGAAAAATCAGTCGCTCTGGTTAAAGCTTACTTTCAGTTTATAATTCACAGTCAGACTAAAAATTATGTGTTATAGCTGCTTATTCAGACAGGACAGTCTGTTTGCCCTGCAAATGGATGCATGTTGGGAATGCTAAAAACACACCATTGCCCTCCACATCCTAGGGAGAATCATACCCTACCAGATGACAACCTGATGTATTTTATGAAAAATACTAGATGCTTTGGAAATGCACAATTAAAGATTTTTTGGTGCCTAGCACCGTAACAATGAATCTCCAATATGTTTATGTCATCCCCAGGGCCAGATTTATACATAGGGTACCCCTAGGCAAGGACCACTCGATACCCCCCTTTCCCCATCCCGCCTCCCCCTTTATAGGGGCACGCACACATGTGCACGGGGATTGGTGCGCAGGAGATAACAAAGAGCTAACAAATCTCCCCATGTCCCCAGTGCATCTGAACCCATTATGATGCGTTTGGGTGGCATGTCGCCCCTAAAATTCTGTTGCCTTAGGCCCAGACCTTTGTGGCCTTTCTAAAAATCGGGGCCTGGTTATCCCAGAAGGAATAAAAGTCAAGTCATGTTCTTACTTTTATTATACAGGGTGTTTGTATGGAGTCAAGATTTTCTGCCCATATCCTCCATGACTGACATGTTGGGACATGATGAGCAATCTCAAGCAAATTTTTAGATAAAGTTTGCTGCAGTTATTTCCCTACCATATCCTTACCTAGTTTATAAAAAGTATGACACGTTTCAGTTGTTTCTTTAAAAATGCTTTCATAGCAGTTCAAAGGTTTGGCATAGCTATATCAGTGCCATAAATCTGATAAACTAGTCTTTGTAGGCTCAACTGGAAACAAGTCCAAAAGTTTAAGTGATCCCTTTATATTAGTTTCAGGCAGCATTCATTGGTCCTATTTCTTAAAGTCTCAGGGAATTGGCAGATATTACTCATTATTTCTTTGCAACAGACTCTTTATGTTCTTGCTTTGTCGAAGAAAGGGGCCTGGGCAGCTTCTTAGATAAAATTTACAGCGCTGGTATTGGAGACCTTTGAATTACTATTAATTAAATAATTTAAAGTACCATTTTGATTAACATTAGACTGGTGCTAAAAAGTGGGTACATACCAATAGTCCATCAAGTTCAACCCCTCTGCTCGTGTGTGCGTGCACACACACATATAATATTTTACACTCTGGTCTCTCTATCTTATCTTTCAAATATTAACCAGAATGGAATAAAGTATCTTTACTGGTTGGTTGGATAAAATAGAGACGAAAAATTCACCAGACACTCAACAGCAAGTTTAGCGGGGCGGACTCCTGCGTGTTTATTCAAGTCTTGTGATGTAACGTTTTGGGGGCGGGCCCCTTCGTCAGTCTCTATGTATATTGGAGAGGTGCCGACCTCTTTTCCAGACACCACGCTATTTGACTGGAGAGGCTGGGGAATCAGGAATCCTTTTTGTGGTTGGATAAAATACCATCCAAATGGCAGCCCTAACAGTGGATGTAATCGAGTCTAATACAGAAAATTTCAGTAAATCTTTTTAGTAGTCATGGGGTTATATTCTGGCAAACTGCCTGTTTCATAAATAAGCCCCTCAATTTGAAAGCCTACCTTAAGGTTGGCTTTCAGTGTCAAGTGGGACAACCAAAGAAAGTCAGGTTGTGTGTCTTTATTGCTCTTTAATCCACTTAAACACTTTTATGGCATTTCCACCTCCAGAACTCCTGATATTTATATAAGCAATGGATGTCCTTGGATTCTCTGCTAGACAATTATTTGGCTCCTGCAGACTATAGGATTGCTTTCTCCAACATAATGAGGTTAATTCCCACTTTCTCACAAGGCAGGATTATTGTTGCCAGATATATCACCTCTTGAAAGAAATAGCTTTTCGCATGTGGTTATTAAGTTACCTGCACAAACCCTGGGGAGAGTTAATACCAAACAGATCCCAATATTTACAACAAAAGGGTAGGGAAAAGCAATAGTGATCAGAGACAGGAGATAAGGACTTCAATAAAATGGAGCAAAATCAAAAAAGTGACTATATGAAAGAGCCTTGATGTATAACTCTGATATAGAAATGTTTTCACATACCCAGAAAATCAAAATCTCACGCTCAGCCTTTGCTAAGTTTTTTAGCTGCATTTGCCATGCTTCCAAAGAGCCTGAAGCCATGGCATAACAAGGTGGTTATTAACTTACAGTACGTTCTCTGGAGTGAGAGGTCCACTGAGACTCACTATATTCAATTAAAAAAAAAAGGCAACAAGGGGGAAACTGCACTTTTGTGAGGGTGTTGCAGGTTTTTACAGTAAGATATGGATTTTGCCTTCTTCTTACAAGATGGCACACAGTGAAGATTACCAGCACCATGGTTCCCAAGTTCTCATCTCTTACCTAAGGTTTCTACAGTAGGGTTAAATCTGGATGTCCAACCATGTCCCATCCCTGTACAAGTACAGCTGAGCCCTTCCATACTTATGGGCAGATCTGAATGTTGTCTTTTTGGATTCATGGAATCATGCAACCTAAAACATTAGTAAATTTCTTTAAACACCTGTGCTTTCCTATGCCATTTGCATGCAACCAGAGTATAGCTCCCCATAGATGCGACGATTCTTCTTGCCGAACGACCAATTTTAGGGAAGCCCGACTAATCCTTCGAAATTATCGTGCGGTTAGTGGGATTTGAACGATCGTACATCTTACGATTTTTCGGCCGACATCTGTCAAGAAATTGATCGGCCAGGTCAAAAAATCTTTGTCGGTCCCAGTGCAATCTATCTATGTTTGCAGGGCCAAGCAGGCAGCTCCCCTTTGTTTTCCTGGCAAATTGGTCCTTTTAGTTGATGGTAAATTCGTACGATCTTCTGAGAAGATCGTGGTCTCACGATCAGAATCTGAGATGTGAGATGATCAGATTGTATTTTGTAAACTGTAGGAGGAAACTAGAGAACCCTGTTTCATTCATTCAAAATGTGCCATAACTCCTTCTATTACTACATATAATGTTTCAGATTGCACAATATAACACTTCCTATAACTCCTTCTACTGCTCCATTAAACCCTCCCTATAACCAGGCCCCAATTTGTGGCAAGGCCCGGGCCAAGGGCGGCACGTCGACCAGCCGCATCATTTTCCTAATGCATTGCGCACTGCAAACTTCCCATTTACTTACCTGTGCTCCCAGTCCTCTGTGCCGAAAGAGACAGGGAAAGTGTGTACACATGCACGCATACGCACCTGGGGGCAAATTCACTAACAGGCGAAAATTCGCCAGCGATGGCTTCGCGCACATCGCAACTCTTTGCCAGGCGTAAATTCGCCTGGACAAGTTACGAAGTTTTGCTCGCGTTGGCTAATTAGCATACGGCGTGCAGTTAAAGTACAATGGCCGTATATGCTGCAGCAAATACAGTACACTACACAAGGCCAGGGAACCTTAATAAAATTATATTAAAGTTGTTATAATGCCCTACACATGTGCCCACAGTATAGTTTAGGTGCCATATGTTAGCAAATGTAGGGGGGGGGAAGGAGGATACCCGAAAAAAAAAAATTACGATCTTTTTCAGTCTATCACCCTTTAAATAAGAAAAAACGCCAGCGTTTTTTGGGACTTAGAAAATTTTTCAAACTTTTTTTTGAGGAACTCCTATCTACTCTAGTGTACTTCATCTGGTGGCGAAGGCAAGTCTGGTGATAGAGGTAAGGGTCAGTAAAATCAAAAACTTAGTGAATTTGCATAGTAATGCTCTTTCGCCAGACCGTAAATTTGCCTGGCGTTAGAGTGCGAAGTTGCGCCAGAATCTGTCTCCTTTTATGCCAGCTACCGTTAGTAAATTGGCGAAGTGCTGAAATGACGCCACGCTGGCGAATTTTCGCCAGCGTTAGTCACTTCGCCCTTTATTGAATCTGCCCCCTGGGGTGGCCAGGGGGGCGGGGAAGCAGACAGACTGCTGCCGGCCTATGGGCGACTGAAATAGAAATCTGGCCCTGCTTATAACTCCTCCTATTGCTTCATATAACCCTCCTTATACCTCCTCCTATTGCTCCATATAAACCTCCATATAACTCCTATTGCTCCATATAACCCTCCCTATAACTCATTTTGCTCCATATAACCCTCCCTACAACTCCTCCTATTGCTCCATATAACCCTCCCTATAACTCCTCCTACTGCTCCATATAATCCTCCCTATTTTTCCTCCTATTGCTCCATATAACCCTCCCTATAACTCCACCTATTGCTCGATATAACCCTCCCTATAACTCCTTTTGCTCCATATAACCCCTCATATTGCTCCATATAACCTCTCATATTGCTCCATATAACACTCCATATAACTCCTCATATGACTCTATATATAATCCTCTGTATAATTACTTTTCCAAAATAGCTGAAATAGTTGAGGCACCACATAGTGTACATATGTGTTCTCAAAACTATGTTCCCTAAGAGACTCTGTAAAAACAGCTAGTGGAAGGACTGAGTTCTAGAATGTAATCTGTATGCTGCAAACTGACAGTTGTTGAATCCTCCTTGCATTCTTATACTCCCATTGAGGCAATACAAAACTGACCATTTCTTATCTTACAGTACACATTTGAGGGACCTGACAGCTAAATTGCCGAAATAGCGATTTAGGGGGAACGAGGCCTGCATAGGGTCGATGTGAGGTTAGGCAGGGTCCCTCCTCCCCCATAGATGTGGACGTTCAGTTTCGGTCCCTCTCAGCCCCCCCCCCTGCAGGGGGTAGATGTAGAACAATGGCCAGTGACTATCGGCGGGAAAAAAGGGGGCGGGCTGTAGGTCTGAGCCAGGGGGCTGGTAAACCAGGAAGGGGTTTTTAAGGAGAGGCAAAGCAGCAGCAAGGCAGATAACTTTGTTTTTTCTTTCTCCCACCCTCCCATCCCAGGTCAAAAGGAAGAAGTTTACGAAAGACGGTGCTCCAGGGTTCTCGCAACCGATCACCTTGAAGAGGTCAGGAAGGAATTTTTAATCAGGCTGCTAATTGGCTGAAAGCACCTGAGTTTTTTGCCTGCCTCTGGGGTACCATTATCTGTGTTGGTCAAATAGGTATTCCCATGACACAGCTGCGGCTCCTAGGTTTTGGCATCAGTGCGGCTCCAGGAAGATGGACGGTTTTCAGTGAAGTGCAGGCCTACCCTTGGGAAGTCACGAGTGTGGAGCAGAGTTTGACTGCACGGTCTTGTCTGAGTCATGCGAGAGGCTGTGTTAGCGCCATTATTGCACATGATGGGGAGCAGGAGGATGGGCTACTCGTTGGTCAACAGAGGGCGCTCTGCCCCATGATCCCTGCTCCCTTAAAACGATTGGTTACGGTATGGGCAGCAGTCCCATGTTTTTGTACGAGTATAGGAGCCGCAGCTGGTGGTCAGGGTGTTACCTAGTCCTTTTAAATATAAGATTGTTAAAATCAAAAATGTGACCTTCACAGATTTTGCCACCATAACAAGTCTCTGTGTTTTTATTAGGTTGGTGGCAGGCCCGGACTGGCAATCTGTGGGTTCTGGCAAATGCCAGAGGGGCTGCTATAAGGTTCCATAGAAAGTCAGTATTTAGTGGGCTGGTGGGGGCTGTTTGGACCTCTCTGTGGGCTGATTGGGCCTCTGTGTACCTGAAATGCCAGGGCCTATTTTAATTCTCAGTCCGGACCTGGTTGGTGGTAAACACAATCGAAGGGGGTAGGGGGATCCTTTGCCTACAGACACCCTGGATCAAAGCGCTGTATTCATGGGGAGGGGTTCAGCTCAATGCGCCCTGTTTTGGAGTGTAGAGACCAGCAGCAGCGCCCTGCGTGTAGTAAATAAATGATATCTTTGACAAAGCAACAGTTCTTTTCTGCTCTATTGAAAAGACTATTGCTATCTTTACAACAAAGGGTTCAGAGATACTATTCGAAATGCATTTAAACAGAATTAATGGGGCTATCAGAGTGAGATAAGAAAACTTAGCTAGACAAAATACAACTACAAAGCCATTTTAATATATGGATTTTCTAAAAAGAAACATATTTAGCATCAGAGAACTAGCTATCACTATAGAGAAATCCATAAATAGAAATTAAACTGAAATTTTGCAATATACATAAAAATCACCCCATTCATCTTTGTTCTGTCAGTATATCCCTGCACTAGTGACTCTCCCATCCTTTTGTTTAACTGGTAACAGACTGATGTTACAAGGAGCACGTATTCCATGGTTGTAGTGTCATAGGCCACATTCTGCCTAAGTCCACTCTTTAGTACTGGATTATCCACTCATAAAAAAGGGATTTGGAGGAGGTTTGGAGTGGGAGGATGAAGAAAGCAGAGTAACTGTTATTAGTGCAGGCTGTTTGGAGAGCCCTAATAACCACTTAGCTAATAGCTAATAACCACTTAGGCTCCAGAAAAGGTGTAAACCTCTCAACAGCATTCAGGACTGACACTTATAAGGATAGTATATACTGCAAAATGTATAATCAGAAATAGCTGACAATAAAGGTTGAAAAAAAGACTCACGTCCATCAAGTTCAACCCACATCTGAATCTTCTCCAGTTTGAGATAGACTCCAAGATGGCTATGGGACCAGTCTCTGGATCAACTTTTAACAGGTAGAAACCTGTTGATAGCTGTTCCGAAGAAAGCAGAAGAGAAGGGACAGCTGAGGATTATAAAAACCTTGAATAGGCATAGGATGGCATTTCAGCTATAGGGGTATATTTATCAAAGAGTGAAGTTAATAGTGAAGTTCCGCCACTAGAGTGAAATTCCGCACTCTCCATTCATTTCTATGGGATTTTTATAGGCGTATTTATCAAAGGGTGAACTTTCACTTCACCCATTGATAAATACGCCTTTCAAAATCCCATAGAAATTAATTGAGAGCTGCGGAATTTCACTCTAGTGGCGGAACTTCACTCTTTGATAAATTTACCCCATAGTCTTGGCTGAAGCTGTTAGAGTGTTATGTTTCCAAGAAACACTTGAGAATAGACTGAAGGAGCAGGGATGAAATTCCAGAGAATAGGCAAAAACTGGATTCAGATGAGATGATACACTTGTGTGCAGGTGCCCCTGATTCATATCTGGTCTGGGCAGGGATTGAGGGATATGATTGGGCAGGGAAAAAAATCACTCAGGCTGAGCATTGTATAGTGATTCTCTATATCTAAGGTTCAATGAGAAATTGTTCTGCCAAGTGAGAATGGTTTGACAAATACCTATATTGGCTTGGAACTTTCTTGTGCCAAGAAACTGCAAAAATAAATGCTTTTTAAAACGTTTTTGGAGTGCTGCTACCTGTAATGCTGCTGCCAGGTGGGAATTGCAATATGTGCCCCATACGGAATCAGTCCCCTCATACTGCAGTATTCACATTCATTCTTAAAATATTGTTGCCAGACATAAAGGTAGACAACTGTTACATGAACAACAGCCTCTGAGGTTAGATTGCCTAATATAATCTATTACTGGCTCAAGAAAATTTTCACTGCTAAAAAACTTGTTCCAAGCCAACACAGCAAACAGTAATGTTTTCTATTGTAATTACAGGGTACCATTAGATGGCGCTCTGCACTACGTTATATGCAACACTCGATGACAAGTTTTGCATTGTTATTGAGGCTGTAATCAATTCTGTTCAACTCCAAGCAACTATGTAAACTTTTTCTAAAGTTATTATTTGTATGAAGTTATGACAATGGAATAGCGATTCAGTCTTATTGGGACAGCACTACAATCTGCAGGTTGCTCATTGTTTCACCTGTTACAGTTTCATCCATAGCTGCTCTCACTACTACTGTATTACTACTTTATTATTGGTAGGGGGTTAGGTCCAGCTTAATTCATTTGTGTATGTGAATGAGACAGATGTATAGAAACAATGATACTTTGCTACAGAGAAGACACATAGGGACAAATTTACTAAAGGGTGAAGTGACTAACGCGGGCGAAAATTTGCCAGCGTGACGTCATTTCAGAACTTCGCCGATTTACTAACAGTTGTTGGCATAACTTCACTAGCGAAGGAGATAGACTATAGTGGTACTTCGCTCCCTAACGCCAGCCGAATTTGCACTCTGGCGAATGGACTTAACTTCGCTAATTCACTAAGATGCAGATTTTACTGAACGTTACCTCTTGCACCAGACTTGCCTTCGCCACCTCAGACCAGGCGAAGTGCAATAGAGTAGATAGGAGTTCCTCAAAAAATAGTTGAAAATTTTTCTAAGTCTCAAAAAACGCTAGTGTCTTTTCCTTTTTCAGGGTGATAGGCTGAAAAATATTTTTTTTTGGGGTAACCGGCTTCCCCCCTACATTTCCAAACATATGGCACATAAACTATACACTGGGCTCATGTGTAGGGCAATATAACAACTTTTTTTTATCTTATTAAGGTTTCCCTGGGCTTGTGTAGTGTAATGTATTTGCTGCAACATATACGTCCATTCAACTTAACTTCCCGCCGTATGCAAATTAGCCAGCGCTAGCACAACTTCGCTTAGTTAGTTAGTAGGTTAGTGAATTTGCCCCATACTTGCTGGGGCCGCAGGGAAGGAAATAGACAATTCCCTATTTTGTTACAAACTATATAACACAGTGCGTATCTGCTGTGACCAGAAACTTGTTCTAAAACACAAACAAGATGTGCCAGTCATTCAGGATATGCCTGCTAAACCCCCAGCTATGCCGTAAAGTCACTCAGCATTGCTGGATAGTGTGCCAAGACATGGATAAACACAAGTCCCGTAAACCACAGCACTAAAGGAACTTAAAGTTATAGGAATATTCGTATGAATTTATTGGTGTAACTACCTGGGGAGCAGAGGGTGCAGTTGCACCATGGCCTGCTCCCCCTCGGGGCCCACCAGAGCCACTGACTTTTTTAAGTTTTTTTTTGCCTTTTTTTTGTGCTGGCTGGACAGGCTCTCTCCCCCGTCAGATCCACTTTGCACGGGCTCCCTCCCCTGTCAGATCCACTTCGGACCACCACCACCCCCCAGCCATTGAAGTGGAAGTGGCCGGTGAGGGTAACGAAGCCCCGTCTGCTGCAGTCTGTGTCTGCATCGCGTTGACGCGTACATCCATCTTGATAACCCTTCACTTCCCAGGTCTCACCTGCAAAGGTGATATTTGGGATCAAAAATTTGCAAAAAATGGGACTATAGGATAGTAGGTATAGTAGGGAGAGATGGTGTCTATAGTAACAGTGGGATAATAGTCTCTGGGAAGGGACTGTGACTGTGGGATAGCAGGTATAGTAGGGAAAGATGGTGCCTATAGTAACAGTGGGATAATAGTCTCTGGGAAGGGACTGTGACTGTGGGATAGCAAGTATAGTAGGGAGAGATGGTGCCTATAGTAACAGTGGGATAATAGTCTCTGGGAAGGGACTGTGACTGTGGGATAGCAGATATAGTAGGGAGAGATGGTGTCTATAGTAACAGTGGGGTAATAGTCTCTGGGAAGGGACTGTGGCTGTGGGATAGCAGGTATAGTAGGGAGAGATGGTGCCTATAGTAACAGTGGGGTAATAGTCTCTGGGAAGGGACTGTGGCTGTGGGATAGCAGGTATAGTAGGGAGAGATGGTGCCTATAGTAACAGTGGGGATAATAGTCTCTGGGAAGGGAGTGTGACTGTGCGATAGCAGGTATAGTAGGGAGAATGCCATGCGCTAAAGAAATAACCATTGCTGGCACTGGTGAGGGTGTAGAATCACTCTGGGTAGAGATTTTGACTGGGCAAAAGGTAACAAAAAGAATTATCATTGGTGTATGCTATAAACCACCTCGTATAAGTGTCGAGTATGAAGCCCAGCTACTCTTGCAGATACAAGCGGCTTCACAGCTGGGTCAAGTTGTTGCTATGGGTGACTTCAATTATCCAGACATTGACTGGGGTAATGGGGTTGCTAAGACAGAAAAAGCTAGTAGGTTTGTAAATATGTTGAATGACAACTTTTTGTTCCAGCTCGTTCAAGAACCTACTAGGAATAACTCTCTTTTTGACCTTGTAATAACTAACAATACTGAACTCATCTCTAACATTTGTGTGGGTGAGCATTTAGGGAATAGTGATCATAACATGGTCTCCTTTGAGATTCTGTTGCAGAAGCAATTCTATAAGGGAGTAACTAAAACACTAAATTTCAGACGTGCAAACTTTGACAGTATAAGGGCATCTCTGCAACATATTAAGTGGGAAATGCTTTTCACAGGGTTAAACACAGAACAAAAATGGGAAGTCTTTAAAATGCTGCTTAATAAATATACTTGTCAGTATATTCCACTTGTAAGCAAGGAACGTCGTTGCAAAGCAAAACCTTTTTGGTTCAATAGAAGCGTTGGTGTTGAGGTGGGTAAGAAAAGACGTGCTTTTAAGGCTTTCAAGTTAGCTGGTACAGCTGAAACATTTATAAGGTACAAGGAGGCCAATAAATCATGCAAGGAAGCTATAAGGCAAGCTAAAATTGCCATAGAAAAGGATATTGCAGCTAGCAGTAAAAAAAGTCCAAAATTATTTTTTAAATATGTTAATAGTAAAAAAATGAAGCAGGAAGGGGTGGGACCCTTACTATCAGAGGGGGGTCAGCTGGTTGATGAAAACAAAATAAAAGCGCAGATTCTGAACTCATATTTTTCATCTGTCTACACAAATGAGGAACCAGTAAGTGAAGGTTTCCTTCTTAACAGTCCCAATTCTAGTAATACAACTAATCATGCATGGTTCACACATGAAGAAATTCAAAAGAGACTAGAACATGTTAAGATTAGGTCCAGGGCCAGATGGTATTCATCCCAGGGTAATTAGCGAGCTTAGCTCTGTGATTGCCAAACCTCTTTACTTAATTTTTCAGGATTCATTGAGATCTGGCATAGTGCCGAGAGACTGGCGAATTGCTAATGTGGTGCCTCTATTCAAAAAAGGATCCCGTTCTCAGCCTCAAAACTATAGGCCAGTTAGTCTGACGTCAGTGGTAGGAAAGCTTTTCGAAGGGTTAATAAAGGATAAGATACTGGACTTCATAGCAAATCATAATACTATGAGTTTGTGCCAGCATGGTTTTATGCGTAATAGATCTTGCCAGACTAACTTAATTTCTTTTTATGAGAATGTAAGTAGAGACCTCGATTCTGGGATGGCAGTGGATGTGATTTACTTAGACTTTGCTAAAGCATTTGATACAGTGCCACACAAAAGGTTACTGGTTAAATTAAGGAATGTTGGCCTGGAACATAGTATTTGTACCTGGATAGAGAACTGTCTAAAAGATAGACTACAAAGAATGGTGGTAAATGGAACATTTTCTAATTGCACCAGTGTTGTTAGTGGAGTACCGCAGGGCTCTGTACTAGGTCCCTTGCTTTTCAACTTGTTTATTAATGACCTGGAGGTGGGCATTGAAACTACTGTTTCTATTTTTGCAGATGATACTAAATTGTGCAGAACTATAGGTTCCATGCAGGATGCTGCCACTTTGCAGAGTGATTTGTCTAAACTGGAAAACTGGGCAGCAAACTGGAAAATGAGGTTCAATGTTGATAAATGCAAGGTTATGCACTTTGGCAAAATTAATATAAATGCAAGTTATACGCTAAATGGCAGTGTGTTGGGAGTTTCCTTAAATGAGAAGGATCTAGGGGTCTTTGTAGATAACAAGTTGTCTAATTCTGGGCAGTGTCATTCTGTGGCTACTAAAGCAAATAAAGTTCTGTCTTGCATAAAAAAGTGCATTAACTCAAGGGATGAAAACATAATTATGCCTCTTTATAGGTCCCTGATAAGGCCTCATCTGGAGTATGCAGTTCAGTTTTGGACTCCAGTCCTTAAGAAGGATATAAATGAGCTGGAGAGAGTGCAGAGACTAAGTGCAACTAAATTGGTTAGAGGGACGGAAGACTTAAATTATGAGGGTAGACTGTCAAGGTTGGGGTTGTTTTCTCTGGAAAAAAGGTGCTTGCAAGGGGACATGATTACAATTTACAAGTACATTAGAGGACATTATAGACAAATGGCAGGGGACCTTTTTACCCATTAAGTGGATCACCGTACCAGAGGCCACCCCTTTAGACTAGAAGAAAAGAACTTTCATTTGAAGCAACGTAGGGGGTTCTTCACAGTCAGGACAGTGAGGTTGTGGAATGCACTGCCGGGTGATGTTGTGATGGCTGATTCAGTTAATGCCTTTAAGAATGGCTTGGTTGATTTTTTGGACAGACATAATATCAAAGGCTATTCTGATACTAAGCTCTATAGTTAGTATAGGTATGGGTATATAGAATTTAATTAAAAGTAGGGATGGGTGTATGTATGGATGCTGGGTTTTCATTTGGAGGGGTTGAACTTGATGGACTTTGTCTTTTTTCAACCCAATTTAACTATATAACTAACTATGTAACTATGTAACTATGTAAGATTGTGCCTATAGTAACAGTAGGAAGGGACTGTGACTGTGGGATAGCAGGTATAGTAGGGAAAGATGGTGCCTATAGTAACAGTGGGGATAATAGTCTCTGGGAAGGGACTGTGACTGTGGGATAGCAGGTATAGTAGGGAGAGATGGTGCCTATAGTAACAGTGGGATAATAGTCTCTGGGAAGGGACTGTGACTGTGGGATAGCAGGTATAGTAGGGAGAGATGGTGCCTATAGTAGCAGTGGGGATAATAGTCTCTGGGAAGGGAGTGTGACTGTGGGATAGCAGGTATAGTAGGGAGAGATGGTGCCTATAGTAACAGTGGGATAATAGTCTCTGGGAAGGGAGTGTAACTGTGAGATAGCAGGTATAGTAGGGAGAGATGGTGCCTATAGCAACAGTGGGATAATAGTCTCTGGGACTCTAGGGGGGCCCAGTTTTAAATTTCAGTACCAGGGCCCTTAGGGGTCTACTTACGCCACTGCAGTGAAATCTCGATTTTAAGTTTCCTCACATTTTACATTTTTATTTGTGGTCCCATCAATTTATAATGCATTTCAATGGGTGCATTTCCGGATTTTTCATCAAAATTTTGTCCTGATGTACCAAAAACTGCTTTTTTACTTTATGAATGTTATTATTTGTGAAATAAAGAGGTTTAAAATACTAACCAGATGTATATTTTGCCATTATTTTGCCATGGTTCTGCATGTAAATGGTCAATTCCAATTAGCCTGTCCCTTATACAGTCCTGCACCAATCACTTATTGCTTTAGGTTGTGTATGTGACTGACAGAGTGTAACATTAACACTGCAATGTTTAACCCTTGTTATTAACACAGTAAATATTGTATCTCTTAGTATAACGGACTGCTGTGCGTATATCCTTTCAGTACTGTATTATATAACTAATATGAATATCAGTCATGTGCATAAAAGTACTAGGTAAAATGATGGCAAATTCATGTATGTATTGTTCTTCTGGAACTAGAATCATCAATGGGAACCTGTCATGTTAAAAACTGAATTTGCATTTCACCCACTAACCATTTAACAGGTTATCTAACACCACTCTCTGTAGCATTAGGTATTGACTAGCAAGAATACTTGATCCGGCTCTAGGACCCGAAGTTCCTTTTCCCTTTCTGATGTTTCGATCTGTCCTGCTTTTTGCACAATGATTGGAACCATAGTAACTAGCCCATAACTTGTATGGCTTCTTGTGCACTCTCTAGCACTTTGGCCCATGGGCCGATCTATCAGAGCAGGGACCTGGCTGCCTTTCAATACAGAAAACATTTTTTTTTCATTGTATCAATGCTTCTAATGCTGCAAATTTCCAGTGTATTACAGGAGCCATTAAAAGGAGTTCTGTAAAATTCTGTTGTTAATTGAAAAATAATTTTTTTTTTTTTCCACTCACAGCTCTTCCACCTAGGCCCAGGCCTTTGTGACCTGCCCACAAATTTGGGCCTGGCTGTACTTCAAGAGATAATGACACTGGAAATTAAACCTTTTTATTTACATCTATCATAATATTGTCTTTGCATGCTATTTATAATTTTGCCATAAAATTATTTGCCCAATTCTTTTACCTTACCCATTTGACCCCCATATTCCTCATTGAAAGGGCTGCCATAGTACTCCATTAGTATTAAACATCTCTGGAATGGAATTTAAAAAAGGCTGACATTTGAAACAGCCCCCAAACAGCCTCCTCCAGCACAATAAATAGTTAGTGTCTATGGCATCTTACAGTAGCCAGTCTGGGCCTGACATTAGAAACTCTAACAAGTTAAGAAGTAACAGTCAGGTTGTCAAAACAGTTTTAGGAAATCCAAGTAACAATTACTTACCGAGCCGACATATCAGCAAAATACCATCAACATGTTCAATAGGTAACTTTTAACATATCTTAAAATTCTAAAGAGTCGTTTTTTTACTTTACCATTTTATTAAGGTGGGAATAACTCCTATTTTATTAGGTTTGCTATTAATAAATATTGCTCTAGTCCACAAACCTGCAACTCCTGTATTATTATGTCATCTAAATACATTGCATATCATTTTCATTTTATTTTCTGAAAATAACCTTTTTAAATGAATTAAGAGCTGTATACAACATGTTCTTACCCAGTTATAAATATATAAGCATCATGTGGTGATCTCAAATGGTTGGAGGCTGAAAGAGGGAGGAGGACCCACAAACAGGGCTTAATGCCCTCATAATACTCTGTGGTCCTGCTGAGTGAGCTGCAGCTCTGATTGTATTAGAAGGCAGCCATAGGCGCTTTGGGTAAAGGAGCAAAGTGAATTATTAGGAACAGATTGGCATATGTGGATGAAACATATAGCTGAGCCTGTAAAATCGCATCTGACTTTCAAGGAGCCTTTCATACGCTGCAAACACAAAAACCTGCAATAGTAAATATAGTGAAGGTTGTATTTCCCTTTGCTTCTGACAATTATGCTTTTATAGATGGAACAAAATTATTAAATGGGCACATGAGATATTTGGGTGAAATTTAGGAACTTTGGAGTTTAAATATGTGCTCCACAGGTGCCACTTGCCACAGCAGTGAAATATAAATTCCAGATATAGTCTGTAAAGGTTTCCATGGTAAGACAGGAATCAGCAGTGTTACTATAGAAAAAGCAGACCCCATGGTCGCAGGGGGGGCGGGTTGGGGAACAGGGGGTCCCGGACCACCGGGTTGGTTTCATCTATAGAGGTAAACCTCTCTGGCGCTCTTTTTCCTATACGTTTTTCTGTTCGCATCCCCACAAGCATATGACGGGGAAGGGTGGTTGCAAGTGGGGGCAGCCGGGCTCCTCTGAAGATTTCTTTGGTGGGGGGCCTGGTGCACTTGTGTTACATTGTGCAAAGTACAAAAACAGGCACTTTTTGCACTTAGCACAATTCCTTCCTGATTTGAAAAAATTGTTAAAGGTTTTTGTAAGGTTTCAGATCACAGAGACCTGTGGTCACCCCCAAAGAATACAATGCTGCCTGCCATACACAGCTACCATGTTGAATACAATGCTGCCTGCCATACACAGCTACCATGATGAATACAATGCTGCCTGCCATACACAGCTACCATGATGAATACAATGCTGCCTGCCATACACAGCTACCATGATGAATACAATGCTACCTGCCATACACAGCTACCTGCCATACACAGCTACCATGATGAATATAATGCTGCCTGCCATACACAGCTACCATGATGAATACAATGCTGCCTGCCATACACAGCTACCATGATGAATACAATGCTGCCTGCCATACACAGCTACCATGATGAATACAATGCTACCTGCCATACAAAGCTACCTGCCATACACAGCTACCATGATGAATATAATGCTGCCTGCCATACACAGCTACCATGATGAATACAATGCTGCCTGCCATACACAGCTACCATGATGAATACAATGCTACCTGCCATATGTGGTAGCTACCCCCGTGAAAGTAATTTTGCCTGCTTCGTGGGCCTCTGTTAAGCAAAGGACTGGCCTGCACCCTTCACTGATACACCTCATGTGCGATCCCGGGGAAAAATTCTGTGCATGACCTCTTGCACATGTTCCCCAGGTCCGAATAAAGGACCCTCTTATTGTATTACTCAGTAGCAGTCTGTGTGAGAGGTATAGGACTAATACATTTAACTTGTTACAATCCAGGCTGTGGCAAGTCTTAACAAGTAAACCATTCTCCTTCCATGTGAGCCCTGGGATCCTGTAGTGTAGCTAGATTTGAGGCTCTGGTCTAGTATAATTGACAGTGAAAGTCTGTTTAACCCCTATCTGCCTTTTCCTCTTCTGATTTTCATGTCTATTCCTGGCAAGTCCAACACCTGAGATTTCTTAATATCCTGTTGAATATATGCTTATATTTGTCCAATTTGTTCTGGAGCTTTCACTTTCTACTGTGGGAAATGAAATTATTTAGAAAACAAAACTCTACTGAAGCTTCATGTCAGCATAGAAATGTTGTATTTTACTTCCCCTTACTATTACCATAGCCTCACACCAGGGGGCGAATAATAGCTGAACAAAAGTTTTTGACTGTTCTAACGGCTCATAAATACTTTGCTTTTAACCCAGGGCACGAGAACAAGCCCCTGCTTTCCTGTTAGAATATTAAAAATCCACAGGGGGATTTGCTAATGTTAACTTTGGATGTTATTTATATATATGTTTAATAGGCCTGCGGGGAGAGAAAGCAACATCCGACTGTGTGTATTACCTTGTTGAGGAACTGCAGATCATGTCGGCCTTGAAGGGTCACAATGAGTTGTCCTTGTTTATAGAATTTATCTATCATAATATCGTATGTATGTGAGCATAGTGTATAACCAAACCTTGAAAAATGCAGCTTGCCTGAATAGAACCATGACAAAACGGCATCTATTCCAGGAAAATGTAAGATCCGGAGACTTAAATATCAGGGTTCTACTGTGTAACATGGACTTGTGTAAAGGATTTACTACCTTTACAAGGTAAAACCACGATGCCCTTTTTATTGGCTGTCCATAAATCAGACATAACTTTCGTAGGATTGCTGTCAGGGGCAGAACATCGTTCTTTTACTACTTTATCTGATCTGAATGGTTAATGGCAGGTCGGGAGATGAGGAAGTCCGATCGTTCGATGATTCAAACGATTGGATCTTTGCATCAATGGTCAGCTTTAGATCCGCAAAGATCCGATCGTACGAATCATCGTACAATCGGACTTCCCCATCTACCGACCGGCCACTAACCATTCCGATCAAATAAATTAATAAAAGAACAGATCAGCCATGTACTGGCCGTGACAGCAATCGTACAAAATTTATGTCCGACAAAAGCTAGTGACAGTCTCCCACTGAAAATCATACGATCGGCAATACATGCAGAGATATTATCGGCAGCCGACAGAAATCTTTTAATCGACCAAACGACCGATCTCCACCGGACGAAAAATGCCGGGATTCTCCACACACAGTCCGAAAATAGTACGAATCCTCGATTTGTACAATCAGATCTTTGAGTCTATGGCCAGCTTTATTCTAAGGGTGGCCATACACGGGCAGATAAAGCTGCCGATATCGGTCGTTTGGACCAATTTGACAGTTTATCTGCCTGTGTATGGGGGCTTCCGACCGATATCTGGCCACAATATCGATCAGGAAGGTTTGATTTTTACCCGACCGACCCGTCGGAGCCCCTTCGCGCATCGTAATTCGATTGTTTGGCCATACAGCCGATATAGCCATGCCGTTAGTGGCATATCGGGGAAAGGTCCGCTCGTTTGGCGATGTCGCCAAACGAGCGGATCTTTGAGTCTATGGCCAGCTTAACTATACTTGACCAGAAAAAGCTACTTATTTGCTATTATCTTTAGGGGACTGGGTGAGGCAGAACAGCCTATTTCCAAACAGAATTCCTAATCATTAGCAATGCAAGTAAAAGGCAGACTGGAAAGATTAGATCATTATAGCCAACAGGCCATGAATTATATCACGTCGGGACATTTTTTTTTTATTGCTTGGGTCCTAATTCATGTTTTGTTATACTCTTGTGCTATAAAAATTAATGTTGCGGCATAAAATCTCTGACGTCCTTATTTGAACATTTTTATTGGAATGTTAATCCCCAGACTAATAAGCAGCAGTTATTACAATTATTTATTTTATTGACAGCAGTGAAAATTCTATTATGAATCGTTGCTCGTTCCATTTGGGGAATTAAAAACTCGGTTTGCTCATTTCACAGGATTTAAAAAAGGTTTTGTTGCTTAACGTGGCACCATAGAATTTCTCTAAGAGACGGGTTATGTAAAATCAAGCTGAATTCTGTGGAAGTTTAGTTCATTTTTTACTGTGCACTAATACTGAGGTTATGCTTTGTTGTTTAGTACTGCCAAAAGACTTTGTGTTAGGTCAACTTGCCTTTAGTGAAGATTTTAGGCAATTCACTGGGGTTGCCAATTTCTTAGGTGTCCCTCAGTGAATACAATTGATTACTTTTACCCAAGACCAGCACTTTACTACTTTCCTAGGGACTTCTTGGTGCAAATTTACTAAAGGGCGAAGTGACTAACGCTGGTGAAAATTCACCGATTTAATAACAGGGCTGGCGTAAATTCGCTAGCGAAGGAAATAGCTGTAGCGCTACTTTGCACACTAACGCCAGGCGAATTTTCGCTCTGGCGAATGGACGTAAGTACGCAAATTCACTAAGATGCAGATTTTAATGAACGTTACCTCTTGCACCAGACTTGCCTTCACCACCTCAGACCAGGCGAAGTGCAATAGAGTAGATAGGAGTTCCTCAAAAAAAAATTTAACAAAAAACACTGGCGACTTTTCATTTTTCAGGGTGATAGGCTGCAAAAGATTGTAAATGTTTTTTAGGGTACCCGGCTTCCCCCCTACATTTCCTAACATATGGCACATAAACTATATATTTGTGTAGGGCAATATAACAACTCTATTTTCTTTTATTAAGGTTCCCTGGGCTTGTGTAGTGTAATGTACAACATATATGTCCATTGAACTGTAACCTTCTGCCGTATGCAAATTAGCCAACGCTAGAGCAACTTCGCTTTGCTTGCCGAATTAACGCTAGCACAACTTCACCATCATTCGGCGACCTGGACACAACTTAGCATTTTAGTGAATTAGCGCTGTCCTTCGAATTTTCGCCTGGCGAAGTGTTGTGATGTGAGCGAAGCCATCGCTGGCGAATTTTCGCCGTTTAGTGAATTTGCCCCCTTATGGCTATCTGAAGGGCTGTCAGTGGTGTAAAAGTGGTACACCAGTCAGGGGCTCTGTGGCAAGTAACATGAAGGGGCAGACTTGCTGGTGGAGTGGCAGGGTTAAGTAATTGGGCATAATGAGGGACATGTCAATGTATTGTTGTGCATTTTTTGTTTTATTGGGGTGGGCTAATAATTGAGTCCCTCTGAGAGGAGGGCTGTGCTAACTTAGTAGTATGGAGTACCATGAGGTGGGGTGGCCGTAGATGTCCAGGATTTGGCAATGACGATGATGACGCAGCACACGGAAGTACACTGGATCAGTGCATTTTACTGAACGTTGACTCCTGTGTCAAGACTTGCCTTCGCCACCTCAGACCAGGCGAAGTGCAATAGAGTAGATAGGGCTTGCATCAAAAAAAGTTTTAATTAAAGTCCCAAAAAATGCTGGCGTCTTTTACTTTTTTAAGGGTGATAGGCTGAAAAAGATCATACATTTTTTACATATCCTAACATATGGGACCTAAACTATACAGTAGGCACATGTATATGGCAAAATAAAAACTATTTTATTTTATGAAGCTTTCCCAGGATTGTGTAGTGTAATGTATTTGAAGAGTGGCGTAGGCCTGGGGTAAAAAGTAAGTGATTGTATTATCAAAGGATGCCCTGAAAGTACAACCTGAAGTTGCACCTTGGATGCAATGTTGCATGATAATACACTACAGAAATTTAAAGGAGAACGAAATCCCCCTTAGTCCCCACTGTCCCTCCTCCGCTGGCCCCCCTTCCTGCCTCCCCCCTGCACAGTAGATTATGGGGCAAATTTACTTACCTTCAAAGTTGCGCAAGCGTTGGCTTCGCCGCACTTCACCAGGTGAAGTTTCACTAGGGCGCCGCTATTTCACTAAAATCCCAAGTTGCGCTCAGGGAGGCGAAAGGTAACGAAGTTGCACTAGCGTTAATTTGTCAAGCAAAGCGAAGTTATGCTAACGATGACTAATTTGGCGCCAAGTTAAAGTTCAATGGACGTATATGTAGCAGCAAATACATTACACTACACAATCCTGGGAAAGCTTCATAAAATAAAATAGTTTTTATTTTGCCAAATACATGTGCCCACTGTATAGTTTAGGTCCCATATGTTAGGATATGTAAAAAATGTATGATCTTTTTCAGCCTATCACCCTTAAAAAAGTAAAAGACGCCAGCATTTTTTGGGACTTTAATTAAAACTTTTTTTGATGCAAGTCCTATCTACTCTATTGCACTTCGCCTGGTCTGAGGTGGCGAAGGCAAGTCTTGACACAGGAGTCAACGTTCAGTAAAATGCGCAAGTTAGTGAATTAGCGTAGATACTTCCCTTCGCCATAGCGCAACTTCATCTGGCGTAAGGGTGTGAAGTAGAGCTAGAGTAGGTCCACATCGCCAGCGAATTAACGCCAGCGCCCGTTAGTAAATCGGCGAAGTAACGTAATGACGTCATGCTGGCAAATTTTCGCTAGCGTTAGCCACTTTGCCCTTTAGTAAATTTGCCCCTATGTGTTCCCTCTAGGAATACTGACCTGCACCTGCCAAAGAACACAGTGGAGCTCACGGCGTAATCTTTTGGTGCTTCTGTATTCATCGTGAAGTGAGTGGCGTATCTGTTCATTCACAGTTGGAGCAATCTTCCGGTTTGTTACAACTGTGCATGCACCAAAAGAGACGGAAATTGGCAAAGGTAAGAAAGAAGACCCGAAGATTACTGAAGTGCTGCAAGATGGCGCCCGTGAGCTGCACTGTGCTCTTCTGCAGGTGCGGGTCAGTATTCCCAGCGGGGACACATAATCTGCTGTAGCACTGTGCAGGGGGAGGCAGGGAGGGGGGCCAGTGGGGACTATTGCCTAAAGTAGGGTTTATTTCTACTTTAAGTGAGCCCATAGGACTGAGAAATGTGAAAATATGTCCCTTTATTTTCTATGCAATAAGCAACTCAGGGGTAGATTTTCAACATTTTCATTTGCTCCCTGTTTTTGATCTATTTACTTTTATACATACAAAAATGTGAACCCATCCATGAAATGTGACTATACTAGTATTAAAGGGTGTCTAAACCGACAAAATAAATTGATGTAAACACATCCAGGGTGCTTTTAATTTTTATTGGTTTTCAGACATTAGCAGTTTAAGACAGATTTAACCATTTGTAAGATGCGCCGGGGCATCTTCCTCTGTTCTTACCTCCCGGCGCATCTCTGCTCGTCTTAAGGGGCACAGGCGTTCGACGCTGATGTCATCAAAAGTTAATGGACACCAGCGTCACTTTGCTGGCTTTTGACGCAGAGCGTCAGGACGTCCACGTTTTGACACTGAGGGTCATGATGTCATCTTTGGGCGTGGAATTCAAACTTTGGCGCCGAATCTCTAATAAAAAGCCAGATCTCCATTTTTAAAGTGCCCAAGCTAGGCTTCAGGTTTTCTGTTCCTGCTCAAGCTTATTCCTGTTTATTGATATCCTGGTTTTGACTTCAGCCTGATCTTTTGACTACGATTATTGCCGCCTGCTTTGAACCCTTCGCCTGGCTCAGACTATGGGGCAAATTCACTAAGCGCCGAAGCGCCGAACGCTAGCGTTAATTCGCTAGCATTTGGCATTTTCGTTACTGCGCAAATTCACTAACGAACGCTGGCGTAGTTTCGCTAGTGTTCCTTTGCACCCTTACGCCTGGCGAATTTTCGCTAGCGACGTAACTACGCAAATTCACTAACTTGCGCAGTGTACTGAACGCTACCTTTTATGCTAGACTTCCTTCGCCACCTCAGACCTGGCGAAGCGCAATAGAGTAGATAGGGATTGTTTAAAAAAAAGTCAAAATTTTTTCTAAGTCCCAAAAAACGCTGGCGTGTTTTCTACATTATGGGTGATAGGCTGAAAAACATCGAAAAAATTTTTGGGGCTCCCCTCCTTCCCCCCTACATTTCCTGACTCATGGCAACTTACCTAGACAGTGGGCACATGTGTAGGGCAAAATAAAATTTTTATTTGCTGATTTGAAGGTTTTCTAGGCATTTGTAGTGCTGATACGTATTCCTCCATTGAAATTTGAATTTGGCGCCGTATGCAAATTAGCCTTCGCTAGCGTAACTTCGCTTTACATAGCGAATCAACGCTAGCGCAACTTCGCAACCTTACGCTACCCCTGAGCGCAACTTCGGATTTTAGTGAATTTGCGGAGCGCTGCCGAAACTACGCCTGGCGAAGTGCGGCAAAGTTGCGCCTGGCGCAACTTTGAATCTTAGTGAATTTGCCCCTATGCTTTTTCTCTATCCCTGCCAGTGCCTCGTTTACGTTACTCACTTCCTTGTTGGCTTCCACAGCAGAAAGCCCGGGCCCCAAAAGGGCATCGGTGATCACCTGGGCAACCAAAGGTACCGTTCACTACACAAGGTTCCTAATAACGAGATTGTTACACCATTAATGCCAGGCATTTGGCTCAACTTACAATCAGCAATCCTAGGGGTAACTAAATACAGGAAGTGCACAGAAAGTGAATAGATATTTGGGGACCTAATTACATACCCCATGTTCAAATTGGCTGAAATGTACTCAAGTGAAGATGTCCCTGGTAAACCTACATCAATAATACAGCTGTAAAACAAGGCATTTTTCAATATATCAGATATGTCCAACCTGCCTCCCTCCAGCTATTGCATCCTTCCGACTGTATTTTTTGGGGGACATCTTTACTTTGCCTCTGGTTCAACTTTATGCGTTGAATTTCTGAAAAAGCTTGTGGTACTGTGACACAATGTTTATGGAACCATGCTATTAAAGAAATTATTGCTTTTTACAAAACAATAAAAATACATTTCGACTTTATGGCAAAATGACTTTACAAGATCAATCAGGCTTTGTGCTGGGACTGAGAACTGGCACAATCCTCCCTGCAGACGTACTGCCAAGTAACAGAACATAATTATTCCACTCAGCAGGGCATGCTCTCCGTTATGTCACTCAATGCACATCTGCTTTTATAGGCAGGAAAGAATAAAAAACTATTTTGATTGGAAAACTAGGTGAAAATGTTAAATGGCAAGTGAAGGCGTAATTGGCTTTAGTGATGGTTCCTTCCAGGAACACTCTGTCTGAGACCTACAGTAGTAACTGGTTTTTGAAACCGTGACTAAACTCATTTTCTCTAAAACCACAATTGTCATGAAATTTAATAAAAAATCCAAGCTGAAAAAGCACTAAAAGCACTAAAAAAATTCATTTTTTTTTTTTTTGGGGTTGTTGCACAATAACTGCGACTTTTTCATATTATTGCACAAAAGTCAAAAACACCCAAAAACCTCTAAAATCACGAATCATAGAAAGATCTTCCAGTTGTAGAAGGGACATCTGCCATTGACTTCTACATGTTTTCTACATGATTTTTCTATTCGGAATTGTCGCAATTTTGTCACATAATAAATCCTGAAAATTAATTTTTTTACAACTTTTTCAGTTTTCAGTCAAAAAGCCTAATTAAATTACTGCTTAATAACTCAGCCCCATAGAGAGAGAGGATTTTGTATGATTTTGTCTTAAATATAAGGGATGCAGAGTCCAGGATTTACTTTAGAAACTGCTGGATTCTCATTGCTTAGCAGAACCCGATCGTAGCCCTCATAGTCATGTGACTTTAAAGCCCTAGGCAACTAAAAGCAACATTTTTTGTCCAGATAATGGGCCAGATTCAATTCAATGAGAAAAAGGTTTATCACGTGAAAAGCCATGAACGTGATTCAATTTGAAATGCAATTCAATTAAAAAAAAACGTATCTCACAGTTTATCACATGAAAACTCTATTGAAGTCTATGGGAAAAAAACAGGAACTGAATTTGGAGTACAGTTTTTGTCTCCTCGAATTGAATCTCGTCCATGACTTTACACGTGATAAACCATGAGATAACTTTTTCTCAGTGAACTGAATCTGGCCCAATGTAGTTTAGGGATTTGGCTCAAATTTGAAAATGCAAATAAGCATCAGAGACTAAATTTTATTTATACATAATAGCTCAAATCATGCTAATAAAATCAATACCTTGCCTCCATGAGCTCTAAAAAGATTATGTTGATGGGAGAAAGATGCCAGGGTATTTAACTCCAGAAATATTTTTGTACAAGTCATTCTGAATTGAGAAAGCCAGTTGGATGATTAGCAAAACGTCTCTATTAAAGACTTGATTTATTACTATAGATTTCTGCCATAACCATTGCAAGTTTAATCCTGCTTCTCTGGATATTTGCTCTCTCTGTGTCTATCTCTCTGTCTACCTCTCTCTCTATATATACAGTATATTTGTAGGGGGTTATATATTAAGGATCAAGTTTTGTTTTCCACGAACATTTGAGTTTTCGAGTTTGTTTTGGTTAAAATTCACATTTTCAGGTTAAAAAAAAATCCAATTTTTCGAGTCAATGTCAAAAAATTTTTTGGGGGTATAATAAATCTTGAATTTTTCTAGATTTATTATACCCCCCCAACCTTGGAAATAGCTCAAATCCAAAAATACACCATCTAAAACCTGTCGGTGTTGAAACCCTTCATGATGTTCGTAGGGCTTTCATCGAAAACTCGAGCGATTCAAGTTTTTTCTTAAATTAGAAACAATTTGAGTTGTGAGTTCATTCAAGGTATATAAAACTCTAAAATTCAACCCTTGATAAATAATCCCCTTTATATCTAATAACTAGTTCAAAGAAGAACACTTATCCTTGTTTAATCTGCACTTTTATTTTATTCTAAGGTCATTTATTCTTTGTATATGGGCTACCATTTCGCTTAGCCATTGTCCATAGACCTCAAAAGAATAGAATGATGTTTTTTTTGTACACTACAAAGTTCTATGTGGAGTCATTAGCATTGCTTTTTCTTACATGTATAAAAATTCATAATAGTAATATTTTGTGCTAGCCCCTCCATAGTTTGCAGTGTTTTCAACATGAAATAAATGTCAATGACTTAACATTAAATCAAAATATCTGCCTGCAACTTTTATTTATGTACTCTCCAACAGTCGACTCATCAGCTTTCATCAACACCCAGCTATTAGTTAGACTACCGTGCCAAGAACGTAAACAGAATCAGTAATGAAATCAGCACTTAAGCAATTTAACACCCTTTAATGTTTTAGGCTTTAACCTTACTTCCTCTGGAATTAAAAACAGGCTCATTCATTCTTTCACCTCTCTAATGACCTGAAACCCTACTTTCAAAACACATCCACCCAGGGGAGGAGGGTGTCATTTTTGTTTGGGGAGGCTACTAACTGATGGCTTTCCATAGGAGAACCTAACAATAAATGTATATGTGACAGTTGGCATCATTATGGGGAGGTCTGTGTAGGTTCTCATTCATCCAGGTCATGGAATATTTATAGTAATAAGTCAAATCAACTGGACTTGCTGTATTTTTCTTTTTCCTTGTAGATGTTTTGCTAGTCATCCAACTGGCTTTCTCAATTCAGAATGTCCTGTTCAAAAATATTTCTGGTTATATACCGTGGAATCTTACTCCGATTAGCATAATCTGTTTAGTAAAAGCAGCATGGGGTCACAGTTACAAGAAATGCTCATAGATCTCTTAACACAGCTACAAAAACACAAAGTAATTGATTGGGCTACACATCATCGCCTCTACGTTGGTGAAACCCCTCCATGTTTATATGGACTCCATAAGATACATAAGGAAGGGGTGCCTCTCAGACCAATTGTTATCAGTACCATCTATGAACTACAACATGGCTTTAAAGAATAAAGTTTACCCTGTGGTCCAGTGGCTCTCCCTGGGGATCTCGTGGGCAGCGGTGTCCCCTGCCGCTGCTCAGGCCGCCGCTTGGGTCCTTTCCTCTCCAGTGTCGGCTTCCTCTATGATGCTACAGGACATTCTGAACTGAAAAAGCCAGTTGGATGACTAGCGAAGAAAAATATGGCAAGTCCAGTTGATTTGAATTATTACTATAGATCAGTGATCCCCAACCAGTAGCTCGTGAGCAACATGTTGCTCTCCAACTCCTTTGATGTTGCTCCCAGTGGCCTCAAAACAGAAGCTTATTTTTGAATTGCAGACTTGGAGGCAAGTTTTGGCTGCGTAAAAAACCAGGTGTACTGTCAAAAGGAGCCTCAATGTAGGTTGACAATCCACATAGAGGCTACTAAATGGCCAATCACAGCCCTTATTTGGCACCCCATGAACATTTTTCATGCTAGTGTTGCTCCCCAACTCATTTTACTTCTCAATGTTGCTCACGGGTTATAAAGACTGGGGATCCCTACTATAGATATTATGGGGAGGCTAAGTCTTCCTAAACCTTCACCATTTCCCACCTATGTTTCCATCCTTTGTTTGTGCTGGCCCACTTATGTGCAGATCGGTTTCTCAATGAACAGAGGAAGGGTGGTGTGTGTACAATATACCTCATAAAAGGGTGTGCTCCATAGACTCTTTTGCCCATAAGCTATGATCCTCACTTATTGTTTTGCCCAGCCAATTACAATGCAAAGTGCAGCAGAATCTGCTACTGAATGGTTTGTACAGCTGCAACTTCTGCACATAGTGCCATTTTGTAAGTGTTCCAGAAGTGACATTGGCATAGTGGGATCCTGATTATTACAAAGAAAAAAAAGAGTAAAGCAGTGTCAGACTAGCCCAGCAGTATACCAGCAACTCCCAGTGGGCCCAGGTGTCAGTAGGCCCTCCTGCTTCCAACCATTTGGTCAGTCTCTATTTCTGTATGAGCACAAAAATACTAAATACATTATAGTATGTAAAGAAATCAGACTAGGTGTTAGAAAAATCTTGTCAATTTACATACAGGGTTCAGAGAAATATGAAAAGATAAGCTTTTATTCTTGCTGCGAGGAGACAAACGATACAGAAGCAAGCAATACAGAAGCAAGCTGCAGTTTGTCTGACTTATACAGGAAATATCAGACTTTTCATAGATGCTGTAAGATGCTATAAGCTTATCTGCAGCTAGTCTGGTCCCGCTCACACTCCCTTTATTTCGGGGTCAGCTAGCTGCTTACATATTCAACACATCATATCAACACATCATGTATCTCTAGTATTAACTCTTTAATTCCCTTACACTAAGAGAATAAAGACATAGGGGCAGATTTACTAAAGAGCAAAGTGGCTAATGCTAGCAACATTTTGCCAGAAATCCCATCTGCAGGAACATCACCAATTTACTAACAGGCTTAGGAGACAATTCACTAGCGAAGGAGACCATAGCAAGCGGTAGTTCGCACGCTATCAGCAGGCGACTTTTCGATCTATTAAAAAAGCGTAACTCTGCAAAATCAATAAAATGCGAATTTTACTGAACTTCGCCACATCAGACCAGGCAAACTGATAAAATGAAGCTAGATCTTTCTCAATCTTATGTCAGTGACATAATAGCCTGTGTGCTGGAAATGCATTAAAGTTGTAAAAACGCTGGCGACTTATCCTTTTTTTTAAGTGGAATTGCCTGCAAAAGTCTTAACTAATAAACTTTTTTGTGTTAACATTTTTCCCCATACATTTGAGGGGCATGGAACATTCGTTTTAGGCTGGGCTCGTGTAGGGCATTAGAGGATTGCTTTTGTCTTTATTCAGGGTCCTTGGACAGTGGCCACTTCAAGCATTTGCATCAACATCTCTAATGTCCATATGACTTTAATGTACCCACCCTATTCAAATTGACCTAAGC
This sequence comes from Xenopus laevis, assembly GCF_017654675.1. Taxonomy (NCBI): domain Eukaryota; kingdom Metazoa; phylum Chordata; class Amphibia; order Anura; family Pipidae; genus Xenopus; species Xenopus laevis. The sequence continues at coordinate 43,103,092 of NC_054387.1, forward strand.
GTAAGAGTTTTATTAGGCAAAAGTGATTGATAGCGTTATTTCGAGTTTAAACACTCGCACTGCCACAGTAACAATAGCGAAAAGTCGCCAGCGTTCAGCGCCCAGGACGCAACTTCGCATTTTAGTTAATTAGCGTAGTGGTAACGAATTTTTATCTGGCGAAGTGGTGCAAAGTGTGGTGAAGAGTTCGAAGAGAGTGGGTCTAAGGTCATCTGTTTTCTGCTATGGGTCGAACACTAGAATGAAGAATGAAGACTTGCATGTTTAAATAGTTATGGAAAATAGCAATGGCATATTTTGGAGTTTTCTGGATAACAGAAACAGTCTTTATGCCATGTTATTTATTCCCGTCCATACCTTTGGCCAAAGTGATGCGAAATGCCAACATGGGGAACACTTTATTAAATATTGCCTAACCCTTTGGCTGTTGCTGCAGTGCAATTAGCAACACCCCTGTTGGAACAGTCCTACTTTTTATGAATAAAAGTTCCCCCAAAGTCTGTTTTGCCCCAGGCTGACCACAACTAAAGCCATCCCAGCTAGACAACCATTAAAGGATTTTGTTCTGGGACTTTAGATGTGCCACTGGCTAACTGAATAGTTAGTCTTTCCATTGCTTTCTGTCACTAACACAGCAAGACAGTAAAAATGCCTGCGTCTTATAAACCATGCTGGGGGTTTTTTTTTATTATATTTTAGTGTTTCCAGTGGTTATTCAAATCATTACTGATCTTTGAGGAGTCTGGCGGTTTTTATTTCTTTTTTTTTAATGTTTTGTGTAGTCACTGAAAATACAGTGTTGTTAGCTGGGAAGACCTGTTATTGATTTCTCTGTTTGCAGCCTTGACGCCCCTAAGCTGTTTTCATGCTATATGTTTATTTGCATGGCAAATCTCAGACCGCAGTATAAGAAAAATCACATGGTGTCTTGTCACAGACAGCAAACAACAGAAAAAGCAACACCTCCAGCTAAAGAGAGCTATGAAACTGCTCAGAATTCTAAGAAACACATTTTTGCTCTATGGGAGTGTTGCTAACCAATAATGGTTTGGACTGAGATTCAAAATAGGCCCTGGCATTTCAAGTACACAGAGAATCAAACAGCTCCCCGCCAGCCCACTAAATAGTGACTGTCTATGGCATCTTCTAGCTGCCCTTCTGGCATTTGCCAGAATCTAAAAGTTGCCAGTCCAAGCATTAACTGGTAGTATTAATACAAAATGAGCCAACTTTAGTAGTGGTAGGGTCCTTAGCAAAGCAGACGTTGCTGGGCTGCACGGGGCTGAAACTCAGCCTGAAGAATCAGAATCATCCTCTTACCGGGCCAAATATAAACACACAAGGCAGATTTTGGAAACTGGAGAGTTTGCATTTCGGCACCAAAATCTGCCCCGTGTGGCATTACCCTTATCCTTAGCTATTGCACTACAATTTCCAACACTGCGGTAAATGCGTTTTTTTGGGGGCTACCAATAAAAGGTTTTCTATAGGAGAAATTTTAATTTTATAAATATATGAGCTGGTCTCTTTTTGGTGAAGTGGAGCCCTGTAAATCTTTATTATTTTCTGTATATGGTGCTGTTAGCAGTGCTATGACCACAATTAAAGGTCTGAAATGTGGCCAATGGTTATATATGAAGTATTCCTTTTATATACCTCCCAACATTTGAAAATCAGAAAGTTCTGGCAGACATTTTTTGATAATGCCCATTTTATGGCCACACCCCTAAATACTATGCTTGTTTCTACAAAATTCGTCAAGTTATGGAAAGTCACACTTTTCTAGGGGGTTTAGGGTCATGTTTATGTGTTATTACAGTTTTGCTAATAAAGGTCAAAAACTGTGAGTCTCAGTTCTCCCAAAAGACCTTACATAGTTAGATTGAATCATTGCTTATCTTAAATAGCTACAAATGTATCTAAGTGCAGGTGCTGAGTTTTCTGAGCACTTTGTCAAAAAGCCCCTTACTTAATTAAGTTTCATAAACATTGTATCTTTTTCTGGCATCAGTGCAGGAGATAAAAGGGAATTGCAGGAAATTTCAGAAACCGGTACTGCCGTCTAAGCTGTCAAAATCAGGACTATCCTGCAAAAAACAGGACAGTTGAGAGGTATGCATATTTTCCTACGGAACCAATCTTGCTTTTCTACACCTACTAATCCCCCTGCTTCTCCTCACTTCAGCTGCTGTTCTGCAAAGCTTCACCCCACCCATTTCCCTGAAATTCAGTTCTCTCTTGGTAAAAAGGCAACAGTATGCAGATATGAAATATAAATAGGAATAGAATAGCCAGAGGTGCATCATCATAAAAAGGACAGGGACAGACAGCTGTTGGCATTCCATTATAATATACATCAGTCAAAAGGACACTATAATCCACACCACACTGAAAATAAATTTAAAGCTGAAATTTTAGAGCCCTCCAAAAAAGCTTTACATGAAAGTTTTTTCCCCCCTGTGCTTCTGGAACTGAATGAAATATTGCTGAACTTCTCACTAACTTTAGTGATATATGGCTCTGCATTACGGAACAGCCATCCTCTGCTCACAAAAAGTTGTGATTTATGGGAAGAGGTTATTATATATAATATCCTGTTCAGGTGCTTGCACTTTCACTGTTTTCATTTAATGAGCCATTAGGAGTCTGAATCAATTTTGAGCCTACACGGGGAAGCCAGATGGTGCCACTTAGTAAATTGGAAAGGATAAAGGTTTGATGGTAACTTAGTAGTAATGACCTTCTCCCACTCATTTGGTAGAAACTTATTTTACTCCATTATTCTGGAGCCTTCAGAGGTCGCAAATAAGGCTTTGTACTTTTCCCTGCAGATGTTCTTGATTCTTATCCACCCACTTTGATGATGTCAAAGACAAAAAAGGAATATAGATAGCTTTTTAGATTAAAGGGATTCTTTTGTGATTTTTATGATGTCGTTTTTATTGCTAAATTACACTGTTAACGCTGCAAATAATTTACTCTCTAATATAAAATGTCGTTCCTGAACCAGCAAGTCTATTGTTTTTAGTTGTAATATTGGTGTGTAGGCAGCTATCTCAGGTAATTTTGCCTGGTCATGTGCTTTCAGAAAGAGCCAGCACTTTAGGATGGAACTGCTTTCTGGCAGGCTGTTGTTTCTCCTAATCAATGTAACTGAAGGAGTCGCAGTGGGACCTGGATTTTACTATTGAGTGCTGTTCTTATATTACCAGGCAGCTGTTATCTTGTGTTAGGGAGTTGTTATTGGGTTACCTTCCCATTGTTCTGTTGTTAGGCTACTGGGGGGTGGGGAGAAAGGGAGGCGGTGATATCACTCCAACTTGCAGTACAGCAGTAAAGAGTGACAGAAGTTTATCAGAGCACAAGTGACATGACTGGGGGCAGCTGGGTAACTGAAAATATGTCTAGCCCCATGTCAGATTACAAGATTAAATATAAAAAAATCTGTTTGCTCTTTTGAGAAATGTATTTCAGTGCAGAATTCTGCTATTAACTTGTGCAAGCCTGGGACAGGTGAAGTTGTGGGGCCCATGACAGGGGGGTGAATAGAAACATAGAGAATGTGGTGTTAGGCTCATGGGATTTGTAGTTTTTTAAGGAGGTAGTAGGCAGGAGGAGGAAGAGATGGTTATAGAGGTGAAGCAGGAAGTGGGTTGAGCATTTCCTTGTTGACAAACAAAGGGAGAGACACGTTGGTGTAGAGGGATGGGGGGGAGGTTTGGCCAAGGGGTACAGTTAATAACGTCTGTAGGGCTCTGTAATCACCGCCAATCACAGCCATTGTCATGCAGCAATAACATCATTGGAAAAATATCGCAGACATGTCCCTTCACAATTTCCCATAAAGCTGTGGTCTAAGACACAGAACAAGACCACGATTCTGCACAGTTGAGGCTGTCAGTGAAGTGGTGCATGCACAGAACAGAGCGCGTAGATCCAGATTTGCAAATTACAGGTCACAAGTGAGTCCTGGAATGCCTGCCTTCTCAAGCACTGCAGCCAATAGCAACCTTTATGCCTAGTTGCCATAGCGATGTGCCAATCAACTCTAAAGAACTTCACCATAAAGATAGCATTTCTACTAACAAAGCTGGGGAATTCGATCTCTACTTGTGCACTTTGTGTGCTTTTGTATACTTATACATTACACCGCACAAGTGAGCACAATGTTACAGAGTAAATTTGCTGGCGTTGCGGGAATGGGTTTTAATTGCGTATGCGCCCCAGGCATCTCAGCGGCCATCTTGATGATGTCAAAAAAGAAATCATTGCAGAATGCTGAGACATTCCTTATTTAAATGAAAGTATGTGTAGGAGTCACTTTTACAAAAACTATTTAGCAACTAAATAAAGCAAACAGTCTATCTATACAGTCACACAGGGTGGAGTTGTCCTTTAAGAGGCAACTAAAGGTGGCCATACAAGGGCAGATTCAAGCTGTCGATTTGGGTCTTTTAGACTGATTCGGAAGCTTATCTGCCATTGAATGCCTCCCAGAGTGATATAAAAAAAAATCGACCAGATTTCAATCGGGCAGGTTTGATTTTCCCCCATCAACTAGCCAACGTGGTCCTCATCCTGACAGCTGGTATATCCGTCATTGCAATGCGTTAGTTTGGCCGTATGGCTGAACGATTGGATTAACCTGATATCACCCACATTTTTGGAAGAAATATCAGAGGAAGAACCACTCTTTTGTAGTAGATCTTATAATGCATGGCCAGATTAAGGAACTGTAAAAAAGAGAAAAAGTTGCTATAGAAGGATTGATTGTAACAAGCACACCAGTGGGTGGTCTTCATTTATCATTTACATTTATTCCATGTTGTAGTGGAGTGGAACATCTGTTCAGTCAGCAACATGTGTATATATATATATATATATAAATATATATATATATATATATATATATATATCTATATATATATAAAACACGAAAAATTGCAAAAGAAACTGTCAAGGTTATTTAAACCTCTTTTTAAATTTTACTAATAAACCACATACAGTAACACCCCTCTTACCTAGTAGGCAAGCAAAGGAACACAGTAAAAGTGGATTCCCAGACCAGAATTTATTTTAAAAATATAAAAGACACTTTTACCCCTACAACAAAAAGAAGAACGTAGACTTTGTTCTTTAAACAGAACGATTAGCATGTTATGTCTTTCCCATGAAAAGTCACCAATAGTATCAAAAGCCAATATGTTCCAGGATAAAGTTAACATACACACTACTGTTCAGGGAAAATAAACTACCGGCGAGTATAGTATGGGAACTTATACTACACAGTAGGTTTGAATTACACTATAAACACAAATGGAAAGTCTACACTTATTATTCATTTCTTTTCTACAGACTACCAAAAACAAGTTTTTCTTAAAGGGGATCTGTTGGTTTTCCGAAGATTTTAACTATTCATTTAACACAGCAATGTAATTATCAAGTGAATTATGTAATTGTTAATTAACCAAAGTTATGTAATGATCCAACTATCAAACGTATAATTAAAAGAGTGTTAATGAAAACAAACTCTTAGTTGATCATCTGTGTGTAATTACTTATGCATGTTTATTACATAAGCCATCGGTTTTGCTATTGTGTTTATAACATTTGGGTTCCTCTATGAAAAAAAATATGTGAGAAGCTCCTCGGAAAAGAAAATATACAGCATTCATAGGTAATTGTAGGCACCTAGACAGTTTAATAGCTAAGCATAGGAGTCAACACACAGTCAGTAGCATCCTGCCTTTGACAAAATAACAACTTACCCATGCCAAGAACCAAGCACCAGCATTGATCTCCTTTTCTATTTCCCCTACACCAACGTTAAATATAACTGTCCCATTTAGGGCTACCCTTCTATTCATTGTTTTTCTTAAAGGGGTTGTTCACCTTAAATTAATGTTTATATGATGTAGAGAGTGATATTCTGAGAAAATTTTCAATTGGTTTTTATTTTTTATTTGTGGTTTTTGAATTATTTAGTTTTTTATTGAGCAGCTCTCTAATTTGCAATTTCAGCAATCTGGTTGCCAGAATCCAAATTACCCTAGCAACCATGCATTGATGTCTACTGGATACTGGAATATGAATAGGAGAGGGCCAGAAGAGAAAAGAAAGATGCACCTGATCAAAATTTTCCGGCCAGCCCGATCAATGAACCAACCGATATCCAAATCTTCTGCCAATATCAGTCGCCTTGTCTCCCACCATACACACACTGAATATCGTACGAAAATTAGTTTAGTACGATTTTATCGGTGCATCTATAGCCACCGTAACTCTGCTAAAAGACAAAATACACAAAAAGGGGGTTTGTGGAAACAGGCTAAGTAAAATATACAAGTGCAATGGATGCGCAACTGATCTGGCAAAATTAGGTACAAGCATTCAAAATACCCCTTTTGTGTATATTTGCAATAAGGTTTAAAAAATAACCAAGAAATAGCAGACCCTTCATTATAATCAGCTGAAAAAGAACTTGCCAGAACTAGGGGTAGGCAGAATAGGCATGTGCCTCAATTTTAAAGTTTGGGGGGCACAGGCATGTACGTACTCCTAGTCAAATCATGCTGATGTGTGCCTGTTTGTGCACATGCAATCGATCATCTGCACGCGCGGGGGGCACCACAGGTTGCTTGGAGCACCTGACTGGCCTGGCCCTGCTCTTGAGCCAAGTATAACAATGAAAACAAAACCCAATTGTTTATACTCATTAGGTTCAGGTACTGTACAGCCTTTTAACTAGAACCAGTGAACAATGGCTATGTAGTAAAATGACCACCAGGTTCCATAAAATTGCTGGACACTGTAATTTTATTGCCCTGAAAACTAACACTTTGAATGACATTCAGCAGTTTATATTATATAATTCCTCTGATTGTATGCCTGTGTGATGGTGACCATATATTGATGATATAAAGCTCTTCTCTGTAGATGAGAGGTTTTTCACTGAGTATATGAAACTTTTTGTCCAAATTGTTCCTTCCCTTGCAGGGAACTTATAATAAAATTACTTTGTAATTTTAGGTGTAGTTTATATATGAGGTATTTGAGATGTTCTCTTTGATGTTATGTTTGTTTGAAGACAGCAGGATACTTTACTCCGAGCCAAAGCAAGTTGGCTATATAAGCTGCAATTGCTATAAGCGCCAACCATTAGGAAAATTTACCTACAACCAGCTGCCTTGATATTTTTTTCAATGTAAAGAATTTTAAAGTTGTGAAAGCATTTCAATAAGATTTTAGCAAGCTTACACCATAAGCATGAATGATGTAATTATGTTCCTCAAACAGCTCCAAATCTGGGATTATGAAAGTGTCCAAGTAGCAGTAGAGTGGCCTGAAAGGGCAAGTAAAGACTGACAAAGACAAACTACAATAATGTACCTTGTAATGCATGGAATTTAACTTTTGCTGTTTGTAGGGGATACATCATGGCTCCGTAATGGGGATAAAAGACTCACCTTTGTCTGTTCTTCTTGGGGTGCTTAAGTAACACATTCAGGTGTTGAGGGATTTGCATAGGTATTTAGATTGGAACTTAGAAACTACTGGAGTCAGGATAACTTCCAGGGAGTCAGGCATCAATGGGTACTCATTTTTTCCAAACCAGTCTAATTGTGTTCGCAGATAAAATAAATGGAAGTCAATGCAAGCGGCACCTGTGGAACAATGTGATATTTAGTGATGAGCATCATTTTTTGACACGCATTGATTCCCAGTGAAATTCCGAATTTCGCCATTGGCAAAAAAATTGTGTCACCCAAGTATTTTGGAAAAAAAAAAGTTTCAAAGAAAAAAGGCCCATTGACATGAGTATATCTCTCAAATATTTGCTGTTTTGTGAATATTCCTGTGGTTTTTGCAAATCCTTTGGCAATATGAAATGGGACAGATTCGCTGATTGGATATTCTTCTGATTGCATGCCTAGCTGTAAGGTGCAACGGGAGCCCACTACTTAACCCCTGGTTTATAAGACGTATAAATTCTGACTTGTTTACTGGCAGAGTGAGCCTTCTTCCTTATTCACATTAACAGGTGCAATTAGCAAACTGGTGCAGGACACAAGAAAAATGCATGTTCCTGGTTTTGCACCTAGTGCTGTATCTCTGGCATGGGTATTAAGGAGAAAGGACCAATCCCAAATTATGAACCCTGTGTGTAACACCAACATTTATCAGTTTCAAGTTAGTGCTTTTACTATATGATGTGATTTAGCTCAGCCTTGCCAGTTATTTGGGCTGTTGTTTTATTATGTATATTTTATATTGTTTATCCCAAAACAAACCTTTAGGCAACCAGAATATCAAATTATTATCCACAGCCAGTTGTCCATCCAGTGGTGTAACTAGAAGTGACTGTGCCCTATAGCAAAATTATTTTAGGGAATAAGACATTTTTAATAAAGATATTTTGAAAACTCCTTATCACACTCAAAGACCTGACGAACTACTTATACCTTTAGGACCCGCAGCAGTTGCAGGGTCAGCTTCTTCTACATTAATGCTCCTGAATCTATCTAGCATTTGTCACTTTTTCATGAGTGATGGGTGACCTTCTTGTTTACCTTATATTTTCCACAGCACTCACAGCCCAATTTAGCAGATCTTTCTTTTCTTTTAGTAGTTACCCCTGTGCCAGTAAGGCCAATGGCACTGGGGGCAATTCTAAAATTGGCAAGCAGTAACAAAACTTTTGGAATTGCTCCATCCTTTGACTTGAATGCAAACACAGGTTTGGCTATTATCACTCAGAACCACAGTGGTTAACATTGCCTGTCCCTTACCTCCAGGGTCCAGACAATTACCATTCACCCACCAAACTAGGAATTACCCCATGTGTCATTTCTGTAGAAACTATAGAGGGAGGTGTCAATGCCATGGCAGATAGACACTACTGTGTAGTAGACATCTACTTTATAACAGCTCAGACCTATAGCAGCAGATGATCATGATCACTATTGTGCTTCCTTTGTGTGTTTCACTATAAACTGCCACCTCTATGCTTTTCTCTGTAGATTTATGTTTGAAAGTAGAGTCCTGCAGCGGGCCGGGTACCCTGTGGGTAGAAGTTCCAGGTGGGGGTATAGACGCGGGTCAGCGGTTCTGTGGGTCGGGGGTTGGGTCGCGGGTCGGGCCACGGGTCTTCTTAATAGTGATATTTACTCCTTTTTTCTGGTCACGCCTACTTCCGATGACATCACTTCCGGTTTACAATGACATCACTTCCTGTTTTACCCCTTTTTAAAAGATCACGTCTACTTCCAATGACGTCACTTCCGGTTTACAATGACAGCACTTCCCGTTTTACCCTTTTTTAAAATGATCACGTCTACTTCAGATGATGTCACTTCCGGTTTACAATGACAGCACTTCCTGATTCTTGATGGTCAGCAGGTTCGGGTTGCAGATAAAGTACTTGCGGGTCGAGTAGCGGGTCCAAGCGAGTAAGAATGCGGGTTGCAGGTTGCAGGTACGGGTCGGGTATGGGTCCCAAAAAATGGACCCGCGCAGGACTCTATTTGAAAGTGAGCAAAACACAAGCTGACTGGTTAGGACATGTGTTTGGAAGCTGTGCCAACAAATCACTGACTCGGCCCTGTGAGTAGCAGACATAGCAAGCGGTGAAAGCTCTACTTATAGGAACCATTTGCTATATTGAAACTGCTCCCTGACATACAGACTACTGGTCATTACTTTAAGCTGGGATGCAAATGCTAGAGAGAATGGGTGCCCTCTTAGCAAGTATTTTGTCCTAAGTAGTTTGGTAGGTGTACACAATTCCTTATTTCACTATTAAGATGACAGAACTTTATTATTCTAAAATAGCTTATCCTTTCAGATTTGAAAATATGACAAAATTGCCACTACAGATTTGACTTTTGAAAAGAATGAGTAAAATTAGACTCTTTCTGTAGCCACAAACAAGCTTTCTACATTTTATTCTCCTGCTCTTCTTTTGCATCATTTCTGCCAGTAGATTTAAGTAATTGCTGCCACTTCAGAAAAATTCAGAGTTTTGTCTTGGGTGGGTCCTGCTGAAATAACCATAATCTGCAACAGAGACCCAGGTTTCTGACACTGGGTTCCAGTATTGATCTCCAAAATGTCTTGGCCATCTCCTGATTATCTTAGTCCCCCCCCCCAGTCCCCCTACACAAAAGGACATGTGGCCTGCGATGGCAACAAACTCGTGGTTCACCCGTGACCCCTCCCCCTGCACAAAATCGCAGGTGGCTACTGAGGAAACAGACCTCCCACCGGGCCCTCTCCCCACAACAATGTGGTCTGCTTCCTTGTAAGTTATGCCATTGCACTCAGTTCCAGGGGAAGCAAAACAAACAAGCCCATAACATCAGTGGACCTCATCCATATTTGGCTGTAGGAACACTCCCCCAGAAGGATTTTGTTTCAGGTGTCTTTTAGCAAACTACATTTTGGCTTTCTTATATCAACACTTTCCTGGTTCTTCTACTATAGAGCCCTGTTTAATTGATTTGGTGACAGAAAGTTTCAGTTAAAGCTATTATTATTATTAACATTATTATTAACATTTATTTATATAGCGCCAGCATATTTTGCATTGCTGTGAAGCTATTATACCTTGTGTCTGAAATCAGCCTAAACCTGTCTGTCATTTAATTGAGGTTCTCAATGTTCTCAATTGTGTTCATATCCAGGGAGATTGGCTACAGTGCCATGGGTCTCAAACTTCTTTGCACATTTCACATGGTGGACACAGGAACATTAAAGGAGAAAGACAGTTATTTAGGCTACTTACATGTTGTGTGTAGGTCCTAACCGCCTATCCTAAAACTCCACATTTTTCACCCAAATGTTGTTTCCTAATCAAGTAATTGTTACCCAAACTTTGGTGCACAATTCCTGCCTTTTAGTGATGTGCAGGTCAGGAAAAACTCAACTGGCACCTGACCCTAACCTGCAAAACCTTAATCCACACCTTAACCTAACCAGCAAGATGTTGCCATTGTAGGGCTTGCACCCAACCAGTACCAACATCTTCTCACTCTATTTCTGTGTGCACCTCTGGTTCAAAGACTGGAAAACCTCAGGAGCAGTGGAGGGAGTGTATTGCCCCAGTATGACCTGCGCCCAACCATAACCCACAATGTTAAGCCAAATTCCAACCCAACCCCATCCAACTGGAGGTCAACCCACCGGTCACTACGGGTTTTGGGTCAACCCACACATCACTACTACTGCCCATGATGTCACTTCCCCTGAGAGCCAGATCATACTGCACATGTTCCTATTGATTTCTTGATCTTAGAAAAAAATAGTATCAAGGATCATGTGAAAAGTGTGAAAGCAAACATCTGGTTGTTTGCCATGGGATATTGCCCGTGATACTGCCCAAGTGCAAATTTGCTAGTTTAGTTGTGTTTTGGCAAAATTCAGTTGGACTTTCTTATGTTTCTATATCAGTACTGGGGTCCATCTGGCTTTTTTTTAATAGACACACTTTTTATTAAGTTGGTGACAGATGGCACGTCTGTTATTTATGAAGATCAGCTTAAATCTGTTTGGCAGTTGACTGGGGTTCTACTCTGCAAACTATGATTGTATATGGCATAACAGTCTGTGGGGCCTATGAGCGATAGTAAGTACCAGGTACACAGTCTCTTCCAATAGCCGCCCATGAAGCTGCTTACCCCCTGGTTGAGTGGGCCCAAACACCAACCAGATCCTAAGTGCTTTAAGATGAATAGGCCTTCTTGATGACTAACTTTATCAAACTGGAGATAGTATAGGAAGAGGCTGCTTTGTCCTTATTCTTTCCAGCAGGGATAACAAACAGGTGGTCACAAGTTCGTATTGCTTCACAATAAGATTTCACCATGGTTGCCACATCCAAAGCTCGCAGATCTTGGTCTTCCTCACCATCCGGAAGGGCAGGTAGAGACAACTCATCTCTTAGCTGGAAAGGAGACACCACCTCGGGCTTTAATGAAACAGCAAACCTCAGGACTAGCACATTTGAGGGCACGTCTGAGAATAGTCCTAGCCATGAGCCTTGATCAACTTTTTAAACTCCACGCCCCAGCCTACACCAGACACATCTGTGGTCGGGATGGATCATGGTTTTGGAAAGAGCTTTACTCCTCTGGCGAACTGTTGAAGGACCAGCCACCAGGAAAGAGCTTTCAATGTTAGAGGTGACATCATGATCATTTGATCCTGGAAGACTCTGTCCCACTGTTGAAGAAAAGGAAACTGTATTCCTCTTATGTGCCAATGAGCCCAAGGGATCAAACCTATGGATCAGGCCATCATGCCCAAGACCTTCATTATCTTCATCGTTGGGACTCCAGCGAGACCAATTCCCCCACCGCTAGATTCAAATTTCATTGTCTTTCCTCCGATAGAGTGATGACACCCCTGCAGGAGTCTATAGTTGCTCCCAGGTACACAATTCTCTGAGTTGGATGTAATTGACTCTTCTGCCAGTTGAGATACCATCCATGCTCCTGCAGAAAGGAAATCACCTGCTCCCTGTGCTAAACTAGTTGCCCCTTGGAAGCCGCAAGGAGGATTAGATCATCCAGGTAACGGAAGCCACCAGTACCACCAGCACCTTGGAGAATTACCTCAGGGCCGTGGACAGACCAAACAGAAGGCATTGAAACTGGAAGTGGGCCTCTCCTATTACGAACCGCAGAAACTGATGATCCAGTCTCCTTCTCTTCCTTCGGGACTGGAATGATGAGGGCCTGCTGGCCAGGGTGTAGAGACACCTCTTCTTGAGATTCCTTGGGACAGCTGAAATGGCTGCGGAAGAATGGCACCAAACTCCAGACTGTAGTCCTCTTTGATCACCCTGCAAACCCAAGCACCATATGTGGAATGATCCCATGAGCCCCAGAAGTGACGCAGTCTTCCCCCCACCTGGAGACCCAGTGGACCACAACCTTCAGAAGGGTCGATGACCTGGGCCTGAGGATTTGCCCCTGGACTGCCTGAACAACCCAGATCGGCCCCCACGCCAACTTGAGGACTTATCACTAGAGGCCCTACTCTGAAAGGAGTATGATTCACCAGAAGTAGATCCAGTCCTAGAGGTCATCTTGCCCTTTGATGGCTGCTTCTCTGAAAACCTCCGTCTTTTCCTTTGGCGAAGGAGCTCCAGAAGCCATGGAAATGAGCTTTCAATTTCTGAACAACACGTGCCCCTGAAAGGCGAGAGAGCACAGGACAATGTTGGAAGTAGCATCCGCCTCCCATGACCTGAGCCAGAGAGGCCTTCTTGCTGAGACGAAAAGGGCAAGAGACCTATACGCTAACTTGACAAGATCCACAGCCATATTCACCAGGAAGGAAGAACCCAGCTTTAGCTCCATAAGGCCTTCCAGAATGTTGTTTCTGTCCTGGCCTTCCTTTTGAGGGCAGACTCTATGTTGGAAAGCCATGCTTTCATAGCTTTGGCTACTGAAAGACTGGCCACCGCTGGCTTAAGAGACTCCCCTGCATTGAGATAGGACCACTTCAAGTCTGTCTCTAATCTCTTATCCACCGAGTCATGTAACAAGGCTTGGTCATAAATAGGTAAGTATTCTTGGAAAGATTCAACACTGGAGAATCCACAACTGGAACAGAGCAGAAGTCCTTAATATCTCCTTCCTTAAAGCAATATAACTTGGTAAATAGCTGCTCTGTTGGACTTCTCTTAGACAACGTTCCATTCTGACTTCTATCCATCACCTCCTGATGAAGTGAAAAAACCTGACCCTTCTTCCTTGTTGAAGATAAGATTCCTCCTTTTCTTGGAGCTTCTCTTTGGAAGCTCGATCTCTGACTGCTGACGCGCCTGATAATTCCTGGGCCACAGCTTCCCTGATCCAGGACTGTAAGTCTGAGGGTGGGACCGAAGGTTCGGCTGCTTCTGCAAGACAGGACTGACATTGCCTCTTGCCCGATATCAGATAAAAAACATCAGGAGCTCAGAGCCCCTTCAGGTAACTACAAAAGAACAGGCAACCTTTGGAGTCCGCTACACTAAAATCTACCCGGAGGAGGCAAAGTTGGCAGAGAGTGGGTGTAAAGTAGTCATCACAGATGCCAAGTTCAAACAAAGCGCGCTGTTTGCTCACAACCTGGAAAAAAATGTTTTCGGAGAGTGATGTCACTGCCTTGCCGAAGGTAGCCAAACCTGACGCTAACTTCTGCACCCCCGCCTGCATCCCATAACTGACACAGCCAGGTGCAAACCGCCTGGGACCTGGATGATTTATGAGAAGCAGGTACCCGGGGAGCAGAGAAATGCCGGCATAATGGAGGTAAAAGTGGGCATAAACCCTAAGACTTCAGGGAAAAAAAGGCCCATTCCAGGGATGCCTTGTGGACAGGCCCCAGTTAATCCCCCCATAAAAACTTTAGGATCTGTGTGTAATACAAGATTTAGTAATGTCTTATATCTGTTTTTTTATGTTTTTCCATTGCAAACACAGTAACTACATATGGGAATCCCATGGTATTTTTTATTTTCTACAACAGAACTGGTTCATTATTTGGAAAATATTTTTGGACATGACTGGATATAGTCCTTGGGTTGTTGTTGGCCTTAAGTGACATAGGCACCAGTAATCTTGAGCAGAATGTATTACGGCTACATGCAGGGGCTAATGAGCAGACAGGGCAATATCTGGGCTGTGGTGGAACACAACTTCTAATTGTATGGAATATGAAATTATGATGATGGCCCTGGATGGAAAATTAGCTGCCCCATATAACAGACACTAGTCTGCATCTCCTCAAACATAAGCTCACATTTTTTTATTGTTATTATTAACTATCACTCATGTCTCTCTTAAGGTTCTCTCCATTCCGTATTCTGGCCTGTTGTCCAAATCACTTAATGGTGTATAGATTCCATGTAATCCTTAATTTTATGGGCATTTCCAAAAACCTTCTGCATACTATGGGAGAAACCACACTGGTATTTGAATACCATTCTGCCCACTTCAAAGCTAATGAGGTTCAAAATGAAAGAATAAGCTCATGTTGCAGAGCCCTTTAAAAAAAAAAATAGCAACATGGTCACATGACTTTTTCATCGGTATCCATTGAAACATACACCACTTGTTCCAGTTAACTGCCAACTGTGGTTGTTAAGAACACATGTGTTTGCAGCTACAAAGGGATCATGTTTTCAAGAGCTTATTTAAGAGTAGTAAGCAATTGTTCGCCCATTTCTCAAATGCTCAGCAACAACATATATCCCTATTGGACTATACAACCATTTTAGTTGTTAAAATTTCTTTTTTTTTTTTTGTAGTTTGCCCCCCTTCCTTTTTTGTTTCTCGAGGTGGATTCCGTTTTTATGGACTGTTTTAGAACTTCCATTTGCAGCCAAAGATTTATACGTGCAGGGAAGGGGTTTTTTTTTTATATAAAAGAAAACGATAAAGGTTTTGAGTCTTCCCTTAAAATGGTGTGGGAAGACATATGGAATGCATCTTTCCTTCTGTCCGAATTCTTGTAGCAGAGATATAATTGGGAGCAGGATACACTTCATAGCTGCTGGGCACTGAAAGAGATTTTAAAGGGACCAGTAGGTCATGGGTACCTTTGTATTTATGGTAGTGCTGGAATTACCTTGTGACAGCTGTAAATTCTTTTAAACTGTCCAGAACACCTGATATGGTAACACATTGCTATAAAAATCTAAGCAGGCCCCTGTTGTTTAAGGCACATCTATACCCTACAACAGTGCAAAATATGAAATCAAAACCTCCAGTTCACCCTAGCAGCACCCAATTATACCCCAAGGTGCACCCCCAGTATGCCCCACTCCTGTGGGTTGTCGATAAATTGAGACATTTGAACAGTATATACAGCAACATTATTTCTAGTATTCATGTTCCCCAACCTGCATATTCAATGGTTTAATGTTAAAGGACCTTCCCTGATCAGCTACAGGGAGAATCCTGAATATCATTAGTTCAACTGCATACATTACCAACATCATCATGTTCTCTGTGAATTCCTCGTCTCCCTACAGAAAAGCTTTCCTGCCACTGTAGATGTAATGTTTTGTCTGTGAAATTATATTACATGACCAAGCAATAACTTTAAGAACCAGCTGAAGATGAGCCTATGTTCCCAAGAGCTATCCATCTACCACCAGAAGTGTTTGCCATTGATTACATGCTTGCTTCCCTTCCAAATGAAATTGAAGTAGTTGACAGCAGCTATGGGGATTATGATCAGTGCGGTTGTCCTTATGAGGATTGTACCAATCCCAAATGGATCAGTGCCATCAGCGTAACAACAGTAACACCATTTTAGCTAATTAACTCTCTGGTATAATATATATGTGTTACTTCCCCAAAATGCTACTGATCAACACTAACACTAACGTTTACAGAACAGTTGTGCTCAACTCAACAACCAAATGTGCGGTATAATCCTTTCAGGGAGGGAGGACCTGGAGGAAATCATAAAACATACAGAGCCCTGCCTGGTATCAAACCTACAGCCTCAGCTCGGCAAGGCAGCAGTGCCAAAAACAAAGACAGTAACATCTCTATAATGTAAGTATGGTTTTGCAGTATACAGTATGATAGTGCTTCACGCAATCTACTCTCAGTCCATATGTGAAATAAGGCTTATTGCCAGTATATAATGTTAATGTAAGAAGCTACTCATGCTACCTTTCACAATAGTATTATAATTAATCTTATATAGAATAATTAGCATGTTATGCAACATGGTCACTATTCAGTGTCAGACTTTTAAGCAAAGGAAGTAAAAATTTGCACAATATTAATAAACAATTCAAGATTTGTTCAGCCACATTTTCTATCCTTAATCAGATTTCTGCTTGAAATCATAAATGTCAATCTCAGGTTAACAGTTATGTTAATATGGAGCAACAGAAGGACTTATAGGAAGAGGAATATGTACAAGCAATGGAAAGAGTTACAGCGAGGGTTACATGGAGCAATAAGAGGAGTTATAGGGAGGGTTACTTGGAGCAATAGGAGGTGTTATAGGGAGGGATATATGGAGCAATAGGAGGGGTTATAAGGAGGGTTATATGGAGCAATAGGAGGAGTTATAGGGATGGTTACATGGAGCAATAGGAGGAGTTATAGGGAGGGTTACATGGAGCAACATGAGGCGTTATAGGGAGGGGTATATGGAGCAATAGGAGGGGTTATAGGGAGGGTTATATTGAGCAATAGGAGGAGTTATAGGGATGGTTACATGAAGCAATAGGAGGTGTTATAGGGAGGGTTTTATGGAGTAGGAGGAGAAGTTATAGGGGTATATGGAGCAATAGGAGAAGATATAGGAAGGGTTATATGGAGCAGTTGGAGGAGTTATAGGGAGGGTTATATGGAGCAATAGGAGGCATTATAGGGAGGGTTATATGGAGCAGTAGGAGGAATAGGAGTAGTTATTGGAAGGGTTATATGGAATAATAGGAGAAGTTATAGGGAGGGTTATATGGAGCAATAGGAGGAGTTATAGGGAGGGTTATATGGAGCAATAAGAGTAGTTATGGGGGGGTTGTATAGAGCAAAATGAGTTATAAGGAGGGTTATATAAGTTTAATTATTTTGTAAAAATAGTGCTCCTCATTGGAGTTGTTGGACAAAATAATATAAAGTGGCCAAACAATTGGCATGTTTTATGCAGAGTAATGATGGTTGTCTATGAAACAATATCACAATAATAATAAGCATGTGATAGTGTAGATAAATGTCACCCCAATTTATATTCAGATATGTATGAAGAACAGTGTGTGCAAAATATGAGCAGCATGCTGAAAACTTTGAATGCATTAGAATGTTGGCGCAAGTGAAATTTATTAGAACTATCCTTTCATAAAAAGCAGACCTTTCTTTGGTTGTATCCAGACACTCAGCTGGATACCTCCATCTTTGCTACAGTACATCTGGGTGCTTAGCTTTACAACTTTGACAAATGGAGTGCTAAATCATTTCGCCCTTGGTTTAATATGCCGAGTCTATGACTAGCACAGAAGATTTTTTGCACACATCTCCATGATACTCTCTCTACTACCTGCCTTTGAGATTTCAAAACATTCTTTTATCGAACAGCAAAAGGTAAGTGTCAGCATATTCCCAAATATTACAATACTGGGGGAAATCACATATTCAGCAGTTTGTGAGGATCTGTGTAACTTGTATAAATATACAGTTTGTCTGAATGAATAGCACATGGCCCCAAAATCCTAATACAGAATCTTAATGTTTACACAAATAGAAACCATCTTAGTTAACACAAACAGAGAAGGAAGAGAAAGAAAAACAGTTTTCTTGTTGGGATTAAGAAACTGATACAGAATGTTGGATTTCTGTTTTCAAATCTAGAATTTATCCAACGGGAATAAAATGATCATTTAGGATTTTGGGGTCTATTTATAAACAGTTAAACATAAATCAGATAAAATTTGCCTATAAAAACACATTTCACTGAACATGTTTAATCTCCAAAATGGCTCAAAATGTGGCTCAAAATGTGGTATTTATAAAGAATTTCAACATGATATTTATTCATTTTAGGGGGTCTTTGAAGACTTTGTTTTAGGTAAAAAATCATTATTTTCTTACACAGCAAAAAATGCCATTAGAGTGGTATAAAAGTAATGGAATATTGGTAACATTTTATTACATTGTTGTAATTACCATTTACATATCGACAACAACTATTTTATATATTTTAGTTTTAACTGAATCATTTTATTTGCTAGAAAACTAACGTAATCCAAAATCCAAAATTCAGTTCTGTTTATTTATTATTATTTATAATAAATGAATTTGGTTGTTTCATTCAGTCTGTAGCAATATATTTATATAATCCCAATGTCTTTAAAGTGATTGAGGACTAAAACGTGTATTTGTTGCACACAGTGTAATTAAAACTACATCTGTAGCTTTGTTACAAAGCCTTAAAACATACTCTCAAATGAGAGGGGGGATACTACAGTACTCAAAAGCATTTCTAAAACAACTTTTTCTAACCCTTTCTTCTTCAAACATAAATTGCAGAATCTGCTTTGTGACCCAATAATTGGCTTAGAACCAGACATGCATCTTGTTTTACTTACGGTTTTCTATTGTAGGACAACATTTCTTTTTGTTTAGGATGATCATGGTGAAGAATCACTGTAAACAGCATGGATATTTCCTTTTTTTTTGGGTAACCTATAATTTTATCTCGGGAATACAGGGAAAGAATAAGATCACCCTGCACACCCCTTACAGAATTATTCCACCGACATATTCGGTCCAGAGTTTTAAAGCAACAATAGCTTCCCCTCTGGGCACAGTAATTATATAAATATGCTTCTATGTCATAAACCCTTATGCAAGGTTTGTAGGTGTAAAACTTTTCTATGGATCTCTCTACCTTATGAAAGCAGTTCATATGATTGTGCCTTTAGTGCAAATTTAACATTTTCATAACTTCAATAATTCATTTCCACTCGCTGCTTATCTGAGACCAAACATTTCCCAAGAGTATCTTACATGCTGTAATGCTTCTTATTTAAGTCATACAAACACAGAATTTGTAAAAAGAATTTCAGATAACAATATGAAATGTAGATAAGTTATTCCTCACAGGCTACGGGTAAGGCCACACTGGGCGTTTTGGGGAGTTTTGGTCACCTGGCGACTAATCGCCTCATCTTTGCGGCGACCAATCTCCCCAAAAGTCTTCCCTTACGCTGCGCCGGCTGAAATGAAAAATCGCCAGCACTAATCACACACAGCGGTTCATTTTCCGAAGTCGCCTGAAGTTGACTCAGAATCGCCGCGGTGACTTTTCATTTTAGCCGGCACAGAGTGAGGGAAGGCATTTGAGGAGATTGGTCGCCGCAAAGACGAGGCGATTAGTTGCCAGGAAACCAAATCTCCCCAAAACGCCCAGTGTGGCCTTACCCTTATGTCACACAAGGAGATTAGTAGCTGCTGCTTGTAGCTAGCAAGATTAACTTTCCTTTTTTTTTCTAATGGGGTAACTTGATACCAATACTTGAACGCTAATGCAGCAAAGATTCTATTCATCCTCAATCCCACCATATAATTATTATCTCAGAAAATGTATCTTGCTATCATTTTCTCTTTCCCTTCAATATCTATCAAGTAAGGGAAAACCTTCACTTTTTATTCTCTGTACACCTGATTATAGGCCCTTCAGCAAACACCATTTTTTTGCAGCAATTCATACCTGGTCTGATCATATAATATATAATAATAGATGTAGAGAACCTTAATATTTTACCATTGCTTAATACACATACATGTAAGAATCATCTATATACCATAATAAATGTGAAAAAGCTGATATTTATATAAAAAAAAACAACAGAAACATGCAGAAACATTACTGGAAGAATTGTCCTGTTACTACAGTTATTGATATTTTAAAGATACTTTCACCTGTCTTAACCCCTATAAGGAAAACGAAACAAGCTTCTGCTCTAAACAGATTGCAGTGAATAATAGTGAAATGTGGATAAAGTCTTTTATATTTCTTTGATGTTTTCAGATGTTGGAGACAATACCTCTATAGATCACTGCTTAGTTAACAAGTGAAGTTATAAGATCTGTTTTCCTCTTTCTATACATATAATAAAAGAGTAGGATTTGCGGTGTTTGGGTGTGTGTAAGTGTGACAGTAGTATCGTAGAAAAATCGTAGAAAAATTGTTAAGCATTCAAGACGGTGATAATTATATAAATTTATATATTATAAACTTACTAAATATCTCCCACTACACACAGATATTCTTGTGCTTGTACATATATTTCAAGTACATTGGTGGTACAGAAAATACACTGAATACTTAACAAGCATGAATATAGCTTGGGCTTAATTGGCAGATTGACAGAGAAAGCACAGAACACGGAGAAAATAACAAACAAATTCATGGGCAGGAAAAAAAATGTCATTTTGCTGTAGGTCCCCCTTGACAAGAAGTTTCTTTCTTTTTTCTTTCTATATATTCTTTTGGATTGTAAGATCTTTTGGGCAGGGCCCTCTTAATATTGTACTGTTTACCAGCTATCATATTTTGTATATAATCTGCATGGTCACTGTTTACACCCATTTATTGTATAGTGCTACAGAATATGTTGGTACTATAAATAAATATGTGTTTTTAGTCTAGCAAGAACAACAACATCAGAGCATTAGCTATTTCATATATATCTAGCAATCGGTCTGCCTCTTTCTCTGTCTATGTAGATGCAGCTCTAACAGACATACAGATCGAATGGAAGATAAAAATATTTAACGTTTTAATCTTAGGAGTAGAATACAGAAAGATATAAAGGGGAAGAAGGTGGGATATTTTAACATTGTGAAGCTTTCCACTTACAACCTTAAATATTTTACTCATTGCAACCTTTTTAGGTTTACGGCACCATATAAATATATATATATATATATATATATATATATATATATATATATATATATATATATAAAAATAAATATATGAAAATATATATACAGTTAGAAAAAAATTGTCTCTGTCCAAAGATTTACGTGTACTTGATCCAAACTAAGATTCTAATCATTATTGTTGGAAGCAAAACCAGCCTATTGGGTTTATTTAATGTTTACATGATTTTCTAGTAGACAAGGTATGAGGATCAAAAATAACGGAAATATCCGTTATTTGGGAAATCCCAGGTCCTGAGCATTCTGAATAACAGGTCTCATACCTGTATGTATATATAAATATATGTTGTATCCTTTCCCAATTAAATGTTTTGTTAAATTGGCTAGCATCAGTCTATATATATATATATATTGTTTTAAAAAAAATCACAACTAAACTTGAGTGATCAATCACTAGCATATTTTAAGAAAACAACAGGTTAATGGGTAAATGTTTCATTCATTTTTAATGAAGCTGTAGAAACTTTAACTAAACAAAAATAAACACTAATACACTGATGGTATGCAGAAGAACACTTCATTTTGACTTTTATACAACTCGACTTTTGGAGATGGAATCCTTACATTGACTATTTGAGATTTTATCATTCAATTTAATCGATTCATATTTGAGTCTTACAAATTCAAATACATACGTATATATATATATATATATATATATAAATCTTGTTTTTTAGCTGCAGTTTTCTAGAATCATGGCAAATTCACGATCTCAAATATTAATAAATGACACCCCATAGTGTCTGCACACAAGCATTTGTGAAAAGTAGGTGCCCAGTCAAAAGTTTCACGTAGGCTTTTGACAAGGACCAGCACCTATTCCATGTGATTAACAATATTTATTGCAGATAACAATGCATCTGCTGTGATTCAAAATACATCAGGTTAATCACTTTAAGGGCTATTCCACACGGGGAGATAGCGACGCGTTTGCGGTCGCGGCGACAAAGCGCCGCGACAGTCGCCGCGACCGGCGCAGGCGACAGTTTTGTATGGGCGCCTATGTAAAAACGCCTGTGCTAACCACACGAGGCGATGCGCTTTTCAACAGTCGCCTGAAAATGCCTCACCAGGCAAGGGAGTATTCATCCTTGTCAAAATTATAAATATGTATATATGATTTGCCTATTTAAATTTTAATGGTACAGGCAATTCTCAAACCTAAACATATAAGCGCAGAAAGGCAGAGCGTGCCATCAATCATATATAAACACAACACTTGTGCTCACCACTTGTGCATGAGCTTGTGGAAAACGCCTTCCAAATGGTCTATACTACAGCTCCCAGAATCCTTTCTTAGACAGTGGGAGAGAGGACATATCCCTTCTTTAAAACGGCCTATACAGAGTACATCCTTAAAAATACAATACAATTACCGTAATACACTGAATATTATCACAAAGATTTAATTATCTAGATCTGGTTACTGTTACAGAGTAGAAATAAAGTGCTGATCTACTCATACACTTTAGCTGTTGAGGTCTCTTTCTACTGTTAATATGTTATTTTGATTGCAAATTTGGTTATGCAGTGTACATTATGCTATAGGGATCCAGGCCTGCAAATAGTAGATAAACGGTTACACCGATTCTTGATAAATAGTTTGATATAGAGCAAATGGGTCTATAATAATCCTAATAAATAATTATCCTACAAATACTTGAAAATTGCATTGACTCACATTATCAAGCATTTCTAATTGTATTGTCTACCCATCGCTATTTCATCGACATGTGTACCTATATGTCTATAAATCAGCTATTAATTTGTGTCTTTCACTTATGTCTCTATCAATCTACGTATGTTTGTATCTATTTATGTATAATTATGAACTGTAAGGGGCAGATTTATCAAGGATCGAATTTCGAAGTAATGGGAGTTTTTTTTAAATTTTATAAATCTAAGGGTTTTTTTTCGATTCAAATCGAAGTAAGGTCGAATTAGATTAAATTCAATACTAAGTATTTTAATTAAAAAATGTATTTTCTAAGTCCACCAATTGCCTCCATGTAGGTTCTAGGAGGTCCCCCATAGGCTAAAACAGCAATTCGCCAGGTTTTAGATGGCGAATGATCAAAGTTCGACATTCAAATTTTTTTCAAATTCGAGTCGAATTTGGACTAATTTTTTTACCTCAAATTTTCACTTCGACCCTTGATAAATCTGCCCCTAAGTGTGAACTAGATTCCTATATGTCTACAAGCATGCACTGCTTTTCCATAATACCAGCCCGCACCTGTGTCTTCTGCCTTACACCTATTTGTTCTTCACACCTTTTCTTTAAAGGTTTTTAACCTTTTTCTATTATCTATTTATCTCTCTTTGTGTACACATACATTTAGTCAGATAGACAGATACATAAATAAATAGATAGAAATCAATGAATTGTTTTACGTGTTTTATACATAGTACAATTAGGATCATTTAAAATCAAGCCTTCCATATTAAAACTGATTATTTCCTTTACATAATGAACCCAGGTATGTTTGGGGGCTAATGCGTCTGGTTGCTGCAAAATAATGCCTGCGCAGCAATAATCCGATGTAATTTGTATGTATTTAATGTCGTATTTGTAAATCCACTATATTTTTACTGTGTTCTTAATGATCATCATGAAAATGCCTGATGATGACATGTAATTGCTAATTTCTTCTCAAACACTAGCATTCCTACATATGTCAGTTAGCCAATAAATAGTATCACGTTACCACAAAAAAAAGTATTTTCTTTCTTTTAATAATCATTACAGCACTGTAAAATAACACCAGGTCACAGAGCCCTTCATACGATTAGAGAATCATGCATCAGGGTGATATTACTCTAGAGCTGGAAACAATTACAATCATTACTTTTTTTTCTTTCTCAGAAACAGTAAAGTTTAGAGAGGTTCAGGTTATTGCAGAAACACAGAGAAAGGGAGAGAGGGGAAACCGTTTCTCAAGCTGTGATTTACTGCAATGCATGCCTTCAGTCTGTCACAAAGGCCCCACTCTACATTTGTTATGGACTACTGAGATGTCGGCACAGGGTAACCCATTTCCATACCTAAAGACAGCACCGTGGAATGACCAGTGACAATAAGGATTCACCTACCTGACTGTGTATGAAGTGAAGGTCGACTCTCTTGATTGTAAAATGTCAGGACGTCAGAGTAGAAAAAAAAAAGTCTGAAAGTAATTTTAACTAATAAAAAAAACGACTTAAGGGAATGTCTAACAAGCTTACATTGTGGGAAAATTGAACAGTAGAGATGATAGGGGGCAAATCCTGCGGGCCCGTGTTGGAAGAATGTGACAGATTTCTGCGGCCTGCCCCTCACTTTGTCCAATATACCCAGCTTGAAAAGAGGCAGAATGGATCAGCATGAAGAGAACGATGCAGAAGGCGGTGTATGTAAATGCAGAGTCCGGTTTCTTATTTTTCTGGAGCAGTAAAGTATCCTGAGCTCCTTAGAGGCTAATTTCCAGCCTCTTTTCGGAGTTAATTTACCTTTCGGTGTTAAGAAAAGAAAAAAGCCACGGGGCTGGAGAACGTACAAAGTTTGTTTTTCAACCAAAACCCCAAAGGGGGAAATAGCAGATGTGCATGAAATAGGCAATTAGACCTTGACCATAAAGCACCGAGGCAAATGCGTGTTAAGTCTGTTACTGTAGGTAACACTATATGGAGATTACAGAGCCTCCTTGCTTGGGAATTAGGGGCTTGCAAAATGTTTTGCTTTAGATCTGCATCAGGAGTGTGGGATTCGTTCAAGGGGTTAATCATTTTGCTGGCTTCTGAAATCCAAGAGCTGTCTGAAGAGGCTGCTTGTCTCGGGGAGAGAGGAGGTAAAAAAAATTAAGAAACAAGATTTTACCAATTGCATGACATAGTATATGTTACATATGTTGTGAATCATCCTAATTCCTCCTCTTGACCTCTATAATCAATTCTAAAGCTCCTATTAATTAAGTCATATAACCACCTAATGTATAGCTATTACTCCTCCACATATCCACTATTTATACAATCAAGCAGATAATTCTTTGACCCACACTTTATTCTACACCTAATATTTTACACTTTATTCTACACCCTGTAACTTATCTCAATGCTCCATATATGCCTCTATATATGCAACTCCTCTTATTCTGCTAAATAACTCTGACTATAATTCCTTCAATTGATCCATATAACTATTTTCTTTTCTCCATATAACCTAATCTATTACTCCTCCTATTGCTCCATATGACCCTCCATTAATTTATTCATATTATTCCATATAACCCTACCCTATTGCTCCATATAAGCTCACCCTATAACTCCTCCTATTGCTCCATAAAACCAACCCTATGCCTTCGCCTATTGTTCCATTTAACCCTCCCTATAGCTCCTCCTATTGCTCCATATAAGCCTCCCTATAACTCCTCCTATTGCTCCATATAACCCTCCCTATAACTCCTCCTATTGTTCCATATCACCCTCCCTATAACTCCTCCTATTGCTCCATATAACCCTCCCTATAACTCCTCCTATTGCTCCATATAACCCTCCCTATAACTCATCCTATTGCTCCATATAACCCTCCCTATAACTCCTCCTATTGCTCCATATAACCCTTCCTATAACTCCTTCTATTGTTCCATATAACCCTCCCTATAGCTCCTCCTATTGCTCCATATAACCATCCCTATAACTCCTCCTATTGTTCCATATAACCCTCCCTATAGCTCCTCCTATTGCTCCATATAACCATCCTTATAACTCCTCCCATTGCTCCATAAAACCCTTCCTTTAACTTCACCTATTGCTCCATGTAACGTTTTCCATTGCTCCATATTTATTTCTACTCCTATTGCGTTGCTTAATATTTCCCTTCATAAAGCTCCACAGAACCAGTTCTTAATTTTCTCATTTCCTGCATCAAATCTTGATGCTGCTCTTTATTGTCAACTTTTTAATATATGTTTATTAAACCAAACATTTTTATATTTATGGGAAACATTTACTATTATACCCAAATTTTGCGAAAATATTTAATATTTTACATTTATAACAGAAAATGCCAAATAGAATCCATTGGAGGTTTCATGTATGTATAAGCACAGCTGGTGTGCTCTGAGTGATATATATGTATTTTATTATGATGTGCTGGGTTTATGCATAATGATAAATATTTCACTGCTCCCACATAACCAGCTGATTTAAAACTGTCAGTCTAATTCCCTCAGTTGTATAAATATTTTTGGGAACATGCTGGGCCCACTGTTTAAATGTCCTTTTACAGAGACATGTCTGTGGCAAGTTTTCAGCACATGATTGTTTTCACACTGAGCACAAGGTTAGTGGTGGATTACAATGTGCATTAGGCATTCGCTGCTTCCATGGCATCTTTATATGTCGTGTATGAATTTAAAATAACATCGCCAGGCTGATTTTTAGGGTAATAAATGTAAACAATGGAATTTTGTGCAGGAAAATATCATAAAATAACAGAACCAGATTTTTGCTCCATAAACTGCAAGTCCTCCAACCACACAGCTTACAATCTACTTTACCACTGATTACAGCTATATTACGTAACCTGCCCAAGGCCACAAGTAGATACAGAAGTTCAAGAACGTTAACTTTTCTGTGCTATGTTGCACTACTGACCCTTCTTATTTTGTAATTTTTGCTGATCTGATGTACTCCGTAGAGAAGAAAAACTTTGTCTGGTGGTCCTCAGTCAATTGAGTATTCATTTATCATGCTTGGAATGAAAACATAACTTAAGCTACATGGGTCAAATCAATGAAATGAAGTTTCATGCCCTGAAAAAGTAAATAAGCAATGGTAAGAAATATATATAATTGTTATACAGTAAATTCACTGCACAATGGACCCTAGTGTGCCAAAACAAAGCATAGCTCTAGTTCCCATGAGAATATAGACCACTAAAGACTTTGCCCCTAAATAAGTGACTTATTTGTGATTATCAAGTCTTTTTATAGCTATTTTACATCTGTTAAAATTAATTTTTAAAAGATGGGCTGAGCTAACCATGGCCTTGATGATTACCTCCTATCTAAGCAGGCCTACTGGTTCCTTGTAAAGATGGGCCATCAAATTGCCCTCGGCCAAAGGACATGTTAAATCAATGAAAGCAATGATTTTGTACTAGATTTCTACCTAGTTGTCAATGCTGGGAAGATGGGAGAACAACTACTCTTTGCTTTATCTCGGTTAAAGGAGAAGTAAATCTTGTTAAACAAGTAACCTGCCAATGGCATTTCATTAAATCAAACTTATAGATATGCTACAGTAATGTGGTATAATTACCTCCTTTCCTTCAGCTTGGCTCTTACACTTTTTGAACTTCAGTGGCGTCACAGATGTTATTATTTTAAGATGACATTTATGAATTTAAAGGGGTTGTTCACCGAAAGTGATATTCTGAGACAATTTGCAATGTATTAAAAAAATTTATTATTGAAGGATTTTGAGTTATTTCACTTTTTATTCAGCAGCTCTTCAATTTGCATCTTAACCAGTCTGGTAACTAGGGTCCAAATTACCCTAGCAACCATGCATTGATTTGAATAAGAGACTGGAATATGAATATGAGAAGGCCTTGTAATAAAAAGTAACAATAACAATACATTTGTAGCCTTACAGAGCATTTGTTTGTCAGTGACGCCCATGTGAAAGCTGCAAAGAGAAGAAAAAGGAAAATAACTATAAAACTATAAAAAATAAATAATGAAAACCAAAAGTTATGACTATGAAGATTTTCATTCAACCAGGTCATGGTATATCTAATATAAGTGATTAAAAAAAATTACAAAACAATTGAAAAGTTGCTTAGAATTGGCCGTTCTATAACATAATAAAAGTTAGCTTAAACGTGAACCACCCCTTTAAGCACTATGCTAATGTTATTTAAGCACTATGCTCACTGTTAGGGCTGCTATAAGGTGCCATAGAATGTCAGTATTTAGTGGGCTGGTGGGGGATGTTTGGGCCTCTGTGTGGGCTGATTGGGTCTCTGAGTACCTGTAATGCCAGGGCCTATTATAATTCTCAGTCCGGACCTGCTGCCCATGCACATTTACCTTCTCTATGCTCTATGGAGTGGGGGGTCACCAAGAGTGTCCGGTAGGGATTTTGCCTGTGTCTGAGGGGCCCACAAAGGGGCTGTGGTTTTTTCTCAGTGTCCCACCAGCCCAGTCCGACCCTGACTATGCTATGCCTTGCTAAAAAGTAACATTGGGGTCAATGCGAAGAAGAAATATAGGCCAGTCTATTATGACTAAACCCTACCATCCCAGCCTAAACAGCAGGAGGAGAGCTGCCGAAAAGCATGGAGAAAGACAGACAAAAGACTGCGCTGGAACCACCCTCGATTTACATACTCAAGGGCAATTTATAATGAGGCGGATGTTAACTGCACCTGTCCAAAAAAAGACATATCCTCAAATGATTTATGTTTATAGCGGGTTTAGAAACTCTTGTTCCCCATTCATTTGTCCAATGTGCAAGGACATATGTTTCTTCCTTTCTCCAGCAACAAAACCCATTCACTTATTGAGTCATTCACCCATCAATCCATATAGTATTAACTAACAGAAGCATGTTTGGCTATGGTTTAAATATAGCTGGTCTCCTATGGATAGAAACTTGAGGAAGCATTTAGAATGATTGTCAGAATAAGGGATTGGCAATGGCCACCAGTGATAAAATGCCGATGGGAATATTAGTTAAGCTGGCCATAGATGCAAAGATCCGATCATTCGAATCCTCCCCCATCTCCCGACCTGCCGCTAACCATTCAGATCAAATAAAGTAGAAAAGAACAGATCAGATGATGTTCTGCCCCTGACAGCAATCGCAGGGCTGGGCCAAGGGGTAGGCAGTGTAGGCAACCGCCTAGGGCGCAATCACTTGGAGGGGGGCGCATTTCTTGGGGGAAACATTTTTCTTAAATTTTTTACTATTCATTTCACTTGGCAGATGTTGGCCTTTATTAAGAGCATTCATTTATAAAAATCGCCTGGCAAAATTGTGAAAGGCTAAGCGCTCCTCTGTCCTGGAACGTGAGTTGGCGCCTTCCATGCTTGCTGACACGATGTCGCGAGACGTCACGTCAGTCGCTATAAACAGGGCCGGAACTAGGGGTAGGCAGAGTAGGCACGTGCCTAGGGCGCAAAGCCGGGGGGGCGCCAGGCACGCACCTCCTCTGTCGCTTACCCCCAGTCCGGTGCCCGACTCTTTGAAGTTTTTATGGCTTCTTCGGCTCCTGCCGAAGTAAAAACGGGAGCTTTTATTGCGCACGCGAGCGGCACCTTGCGCATGCGCACTTGGGCTCAGCCGGCGCCGCGTCCGCCGGCTTGCCTTGGGCGCCGCCCGGCCCTGGCTATAAACGATGGAGCGATGGGCAGCCGCAGAGAGGACCTGCTGTGCGCGCGCCTAGAGAGGAGCGCTCAAAGTCACTCTGAAGAGGCTGTCTGTCCTGGCCGTCTGGGCACTTTTGGCAGCTGCCTGCACCTGACCTATGTTTTACTACTATATTCTTTGACGCTTGCTGCTGGCACAGGTAGATCATGGGGGCTTCTTTGGCTGAATTGAAATAGAAAATTATCCACGGCACAAAGGCTGCTGCAAGCAAGGAACCCCTTGCACGTTTATTGCGAAAGTGAGCAACGTTTCGGGGTCACGCCCCTTTGTCAAGCCTCTTTGGTTGGGCACAGGCTGTTACAGGTGGGGGCATAGGCTTGGGGCCTGCAGACAGTATTAAAGGTGGAAATGGCTGGGCTGACAGTAGCATACCCTGTGAGCGGTTCCCGTACAGATCAGGGGGTTTTGGTTGGGCACAGCAAGATGGTACAGACGAAAGCTATGTCCGACAAAAGCTAGTGACAGTCTCCCACTGAAAATTATACGATCGGCAATACACGCAGAGATATTATCAGCAACTGACAGAAATTTTCTAACCTGTCCAATTGACCAAACAACCGATCTCCGCTAGACAAAAAATGTCGGGCCTCTTGGTACGAAAATCGTACGAATCCATGATTCGTACGATCGGATCTTTGCGTCTATGGCCAGCTTTAGTCCCATGTCATGATAACTGATTACCTTCCACTCAGTCACTTCCCCAAGTGAAAGTATTTTAGACTGAGCAAGTATACACACACTCTACTGTATTGTGCAGTCATGCTTCCAAAATAATGTGATTTGCCTGCAGTTAGTGGATGGGACACACTCTTAATGACAAGTAAAAATTTGTATCACCCTTTTTGAAGGGGTTGTAATTTAGAAACCACCTTCCAGGCCAGCACTGAACTGCTGGAACTCCCAGCTTCCTATAAGTAATGCTGGGAACTGTAGTTCTGCAGACGTTGGAGCTCTGCTATTTTGATCCAATAAATGAATTTTGCTATTCAAAAATAAAATGTAATGTTTGTCTTTGTTTACTTTGCACCTTCATGCTTGAACCAAAGGAAATGTTGACATACTAATCATTTATATTTCCTTATACTGTATATAATATGATACGGTACTTCAAATATAACAAAATAATGTTGAACTGCAACGGACAATTATTCGCTTTTGTCCAGATGTGAGATAGGGATCAACGCTTAGTACTACAAATTAAAAGGAAAACAAAACAAAAAAAAGAAAAATATACACACTCCCTTCCTAAGAATGGCACTTGAAATTACTCCCAAATGTGTGCTTTTGTCTGTCTTTAAATCACATAGGTATTTTAATAGGATCCATGTGTAGCATACATGAAAGCAAGCTTTCCTTCTACATATTGCTGAATGTCTTCTAGAGGTCATCGGCACCCAACAACAGTTCCCCTACAAACTCAAACCCTGTCTGCATCTTTTAATAGAAGCAGTAGCCTCATTTATAACTGGTTTGAGAATCTCAGAGCTATAATAATTACGACAGTATTTGTGACGCAACACGTCTTAAATGCCGAACTCGAGTTTTGTTTTAGACGCAGAAAAATGTCTCCTCCGTGCCAGTTCAGATACAACCCTGCACCTAGGAGCAGCATGGGTCTTTCTACATAATTAACAAAGAATGGGGCTCAGCGACATTCATACATTTACCATGTACCATAATTAATTGTTATTATTTGAAAGTGACAGTTGTATAGCAGAATCACTCATGTATTGTAGGTTACATTCACCTAATAAAACTCTTAGCAACCTGCAGTCCTTCTGCAATTGCTGAACTAAAGCTCCTAGCTCATTTTGAATATCTAAACTCAAATATAAATCTAAATAAGAAATTATATGCCAGAGGGGTTGCTGTAAATTGCCATAGACAGTTACTATTTATTGGGTCTGTGGGGTGTTGTTTTATCGTGTGTGTACCTTAATTGTCAGGGAAGGTGCTGAATATTGAATATATTTTAGGTATTTTTTACAGACATATCCAGGGCCCATCATTATATATTTTTTGGAAAATTCATGGCAAAAATATATCTCTAAATATGGCAGACCTCTCATTTTAATCATCTGGAAAAACTACAGTACAAATGTTTTAATTACTTTGCTTTTTCCCTATGGTGTCCTAATTTAGGTTATTTATTTGCTCCTGCAGTTATTGGTCCAGGGTGGTGATCAGCTCAAATCATTTCTTCATCGCCTGCCTTATTATATTGAAGTCCACCTGCTTGAGGGTAATTGTGTCACAATTTTTTAAGGGTAGTGAGGGTCCACCAAGGAGATCTCCTGCTCTGGGCCTACTAGTACCCCAAAAGTGGTTTATTAGAGACTGAAGGTTTGTGGTAATTTTTAAGGTTATGTTTTTGTCTTGGCCTATTTGGAAAATACATATTGTATTGTAAAATACCTGTTTTAGGAACCTATGACCAAATAAGGCCATTACTAGCCTTATATTTACATCAATAAGCACCACTTATGGTTATATTCATTTACCTGTATATATGTTTTGAGTTTTATAGTGAAATATGGCAGGTGGTCGCCTTGAAGTATTGAGCAATAATTTCGGAATTAATCCAAACTTTATAACGTACAAAGCCCACAACACGTTTTTCCAGGTTTAACTGAATATTGTTGGCATAATATATATTGGTATAATATTTTTAATGTATAATTTGCCATAAAGAGCTCTTTAGTTATATCCTTTGGCCAAAATATCAGCTAGAAGTACTAGATAATTTTAGTCTAATTTTATATAGCTATATGTTAAATCCTACTTTAGTTTATCCAGAGGAAGGCAAAAAAGAAATAAAAAAAAAAACAGGTAAAAAAAATCTCCCTGATTCCAAATCTAGCAGTTGGACACGTCCCTGGATCATATATACTAATGTTTATTAGTACTTATTACTATATAAGTATTATTACTTATGCTAGGCTTATTTTTCATACTATCACAATATCTTCTATAGTCTAAATACTATTTATCCCTTCAGCAGAAAAGACCTGGATCTAACGTGGATGGAGGTGGGGCTGGAAGGGGATGACATAACGTTGTTGCTTGTAACACCAATACTTTAGAGGGTGTAAGGGTAGCAGGTGAAGTCATTGGTAGGGCTGAAGATGGAGGTACTGATCATGTTGCAGATAGAAGAGAGCTGCTGAAGTTATGGTCTGATATGAATCCAAGGGAAACGGCAAGGCTGTCTATTTGTATATTCCCCCACACAAGAGTTAACAACTGGTAAGGCACTAGTGGTATCTGCCCCTGTTACACACGTCTTGATGAACGATTTTATCCATACAGGTATTAGAGTTATGCTCTCCACAACAGACATAGGACTTACTGGTCACAGGAAACTCTTTATTTATTAGAAAGAGAGACACTAAGGGGCAAATTCATCAAGGGTCGAATATCGAGGGTTAATTAACCCTCGATATTCGACTGGAGAATGAAAATCCTTCGACTTCGAATATTGAAGTCGAAGGATTTTGCGCAAATACTTCGATTGAACGATTGAAGGAATAATCGTTCAATTGAACAATTAAATCCTTCGAATCGAACGATTCGAAGGATTTTAATCCAACGATCGAAGGATTATCCTTCGACCAAAAAAAGTTAGGCAAGCCTATGGGGACCTTCCCCATAAGCTAACATTGGTTTCGGTAGCTTTTAGGTGGCGAACTAGGGGGGTCGAAGTTTTTCTTAAAGAGACAGTACTTTGACAATCGAATGGTCGAATAGTCGAACGATTTTTAGTTCGAATCCTTCGATTCAAAGTCGAAGTCGTAGTCGAAGGTTGAAGTAGCTCATTCGATGGTCGAAGTAGCCAAAAAAACACTTCGAAATCTGAAGTTTTTTTCCTTCTATTCCTTCACTCGAAGTTAATGAATTGGCCCCTAACTCTTCTCAATTAAAATATTCCTCTTTTCAAACGCACAAGGAATTTTCAAACAATTGCAATAAAGAAAGATAAAGAAAAGAAACCTTGTTTGTGACTGTATAAAGTTTCGTTACTATCTATGTCCACTTCATTTATAAACTTTATCTTTCTTAATTGCAGGAAACCCTTTGTTATGATCGAATGGTTGAATTTCGAGGGGTTAAAACTCTCGAATTCGACCATCGAATTGAAATCCTTCGAATTTGAATATCTAATTCGAAGGATTTAGCGCTAAAATAAGCATTAGATCTATTGAATAAAAATCGTTCGATCAAACGATTAAATTTTCAGCGATCGATCTAAGAATTTTTATTCGATGCCAAAAACCTTAGAAAATGCTTGTAGAAGGCCCCCATAGGCTTATAATGCAATGCGGTAGGTTTAACTTGGCTAAGTATTGAATTCGAAGGATTTTTAAAGAGACAGTACTTTGACTGTCGATTGGTAGAATATTCAAACGATTTTTTATTCGAATCGTTCGAACCAATGTCGTAGTCCAATTCGATGGTCGAAGTAGCCTATTCAATGGTCGAAGTATCCAAAAATTTACTTTGAAATTCAAACTTTTTGAAATTTGAATATTCACCCGTGGCTTAGTAAATCTGCCCCTTAATGTAAGTTACCTGGACAACTGCTTTCCTATTAAAT
The DNA here is from genome assembly GCF_017654675.1 of Xenopus laevis. Lineage (NCBI taxonomy): Eukaryota > Metazoa > Chordata > Amphibia > Anura > Pipidae > Xenopus > Xenopus laevis. The sequence continues at coordinate 43,137,562 of NC_054387.1, forward strand.
ATACATTAACGTATTGGGTAAAACATATAGGGGTATATTTATCAAAGAGTGAAGTTAGAGATCGCCACGAAAGTTCACCCTTTGATAAATACGCATTTCAAAATCCCATAGAACTGAACAGAGAGTGGCGGAATTCACTCTAGAGGACTGTGGCGATCTCTAACTTCACTCTTTGATAAATATACCCCATAATGTCAAAGCCAAGATGGCCATTTCTTACAACCCTTAGTTTCATTATCATAAATGAGGCCTCATCATAAATGAGGCCAAGTGTCTTTGCATGTAACCCAGAGCAAATGATCAGCGGTTAGCTTGGGTTAGTCTATAGCAAGTTAGACAATTGAAAATGAAAGGTTGCTGGGTGTTGATGTAAGTAAATAATTTCCACTATGTGCATATGATATGCAGAACAATGCAGAGTAGAACTTGGTCATGGATGCCTCCATCAGCCATTCGTGCTCTGTTGCTCATGAGTGAATTAAGGGTTTTGCTGTATATATTTCTACATTTACCAACAACCCCCTTTATTGAAGGAAGAACTAGTTCATGTACAAGCTTGTAGCTTTGGGAAATTCTTTGATATTCTGCTGAATTCCTTACCTCTGGAACCATGTATAATGTACAATGGGGTTCAATGTGAACAAGGGGTGGCACACTGATATGGCCCAATCTAATCAGAAGCACTCACTGTCAATATTAGAAAGGGTAAAGTGTTGCAATCATCATATTGGTGATTTAGTCGAATAACATTGTAAGACACACATCAGATTTAAGTGCAGAAACACAGATGCATGACTCTACCCAACTCATACACAATACAAAACAAACAGTATAGCTTTAATGGGCCAGAATGACACAGACTCTGTACTCAAGACCCAGTCCCATAAGCCAAGCTTGTGTTCTCCTTGACAAAGCTGCATTGGTTGTAGGTGGGCACTAAGTAAGCAACATATCTAGCTTAGATGTATGAGGTGGATACAGCACGCCAGCCTCTGTGTGCAGTCAATGTAGCTGAGCCTTACACAGCCTCAGTGTGTTCAGCAACAAGTCACGTGTACACTGAAACTATCCCTGTGGTCCAGGCCCAACATAGAAAAGGCATCTGCTGCAATTTAAAAAAAAAGGGCAGCCAAAAACAGCAGGCAAAAGTTATGTACACTGTCACGCTTTATTTAATTCCAGACTTACAAATGAGCTATTGATCCCCTACACCTAGACAGTGATGCAATGTTAAAGGCACTTAAATTCCGATTATGTGCACCATTCTAGGCAAACTCCCCTTTCTACATGTCAATCACAACATTCTATTCTTTATAGAACCCACCAGTCTCATTCTACATTGAGTATCTGTACTACCAGCCTGTCCACCACCCTCCAAGTACTCTACAAGTTGATGTAGGCTCTGCAGAACATTTAGCAGAATATCCCTTTTACCTGCTTAATAATTAGGGATGCACCGAATCCAGGATTTGATTCGGGATTCGGCCTTTTTCAGCAGGATTCAGTTGAATCCTTCTGCCCGGCCGAACTGTATGTGAATCCTAATTTGTATATGCAAATTAGGGACAGGGACGGAAATTGTGTGACTTTTTGTCACAAAATAAGGAAGTGAAAATTGTTTTCCTCTTCCAACCCCTAATTTGCATATGCAAACTAGGATTCGATTCCGTATTTGGCCCGAATCTTTCGTGAAGGATTCGGGGGTTCAGCCGCATCCAAAATAGTGGATTCAGTGCATCCCTATTAATAATGTTTCCACTGATTTAAGCAAATGCTTCCGCTATCAGCCTGTGTTTTTCAGCATAAAGGGAAAATTAGGCCTGGCTAGGGGCAAGATGAAGTTAGGCAGGGCCACCCATTCCCTCCAAGATTTGATTCGGGATTCGGCCTTTTTCAGCAGGATTCGGCTGAATCCTTCTGCCCGGCCGAACTGTATCTGAATCCTAATTTGCATATGCAAATTTACATATGCAAATTAGGGACGGGAGGGAAATTGTGTGACTTTTTGTCACAAAATAAGGACGTGAAAAATTGTTTTCCTCTTCCAACCCCTAATTTGCATATGCAAACTAGGATTTCATTCCGTATTTGGCCCGAATCTTTCGTGAAGGATTCAGGGGTTCAGCCGCATCCAAAATAGTGGATTCAGTGCATCCCTATTAATAATGTTTCCACTGATTTAAGCGAATGCTTCCGCTATCAGCCTGTGTTTTTCAGCATAAAGGGAAAATTAGGCCTCGCTAGGGGCAAGATGAAGTTAGGCAGGACCACCCCTTCCCTCATGAGTGCTTCCCAGTACCTAGCTTCCCCCAGCCCCCAGGCCATAACAATGGAACAATAGGTGGGCTAGGGAAAAAGAGGGGCGACTGGGGGGCAGAACCAGGGGGCAGGTTTAAGGTGAATGTGTTCTTAAAGGTGATATAAAGTCAAAACAAATAAAATCCCATTTTTACTTTCTTTAATGAAAAAGAAACCTATCTCCAATATACTTTTATTAAAAAATGTGTACTGTTTTTATAAGAAACCTGATTGTATGCAGTGAAATTCCTCCTTAGTTTTACTTGCTCTGACTGCTGCAGATAGAAAACTTCAGACGGTCCCTAACTGCTCTGCCCCCACCTTAATTCCCTGACCTCATGCAGCTTTGTTTGTTTCCCTGTAAAGCAGCCAGTGACTGTGAAGAGATTTGTATCCACTGACCCAGTGCAGTCTGTATATTCTGATTATTAATCAGGCTTGCTGTATTGGTTTCTATGGCAGAAATTATTTTACTTGTGCTGTTTTGATAATTTATGACGATACCTAAGCTTAACCTCCCAACTGAAGCCCAGACCACCCTGAGCATGTGCATAGTCTTGCAAAGATGTTTAATAAAGTTACAAGATCAGAGCCCCCTGTGGCCAATTTTGAAAACATAAATTATTTAATTAAGCTTCTGGTGCAGTAAGTTCATGTTTATCTTTAGTATACAAAATACAGCATTTCTAGCATTAGTCTATTTTAGACGTTAGTTCCCCTTTAAAGAGATTCTGTCATGATTTTTATGATGTCGTTTTTTATTTCTAAACTACACTGTTTACACTGCAAATAATTAACTCTACAATATAAAATTTCATTTCTGAACCAGCAAGTGTATTTTTTTAGTTGTAATATTGGTGTGTAGGAACCATCTCAGGTCATTTTGCCTGTTCATGTACTTTCAGAAAGAGCCAGCACTTTAGGATGGAACTGCTTTCTGGCAGGCTGTTGTTTCTCCTACTCAATGTAACTGAATGTGCCGCAGTGGGACCTGGATTTTACTATTGAGTGCTGTTCTTAGATCTACCAGGCAGCTGTTATCTTGTGTTAGGGAGCTGCTATCTGGTTACCTTCCCATTGTTCTGTTGTTAGGCTGCTGGGGGGAAAAGGGAAGGGGTCATATCACTCCAACTTGCAGTAAAGAGTGATTGAAGTTTATCAGAGCACAAGTCACATGATTGGGGGCAGCTGGGAAATTGACAATATGTCTAGCCCCATGTCAGATTTCAAAATTGAATATAAAAAAATCTGTTTGCTCTTTTGAGAAATGGATTTCAGTGCAGAATTCTACTGGAGCAGCACTATTAACTTTTGTTCAGCCTGGGTCTTGCAGCATCAGTGATTTAGGTTAAGATTACAGCAAAATGGTTTTAATAACCTGTACAGTGTGATGGATTTTTTACTATCACATCAGAGATCCGTGGAGGTTTTAGGCAAAATATGTTAGGGTCCCACCACTGCTTATTAGAAATAAGTGAAAGAAAAGAGGGATGTATAATAATTCTACCCAAAGTGCAGTTTGTAATCCCAAGATCTCATGACCCTAAAAGTCCACAGACTATACACTTCTTCTTTGTGATATAGCTTTCTACCAATGAACCACATGTTCAGGAGGGCTAAACTAAACCTGATTTAAGAGGGTGTTAGAATAAATGATTCTTTAATTTAAATCACCACTTTTATTACACTTCACATTATAAAGATGCAGCTGGCTTTCCTAGAAGCTATAGCATTTACTGGCCTATGTCAAATGGTGAGTAACAGCGATCAGTGACATGGACACATTTATATATGAACAGTGGTTTTAAAATGATTAGTTCTCTTCTGAAGAAATATCCATGGTGTCAATGCAACATATGTTTAGACCATCGCATGCTCATAAATATTTCAGCAAATACACTGCACCATATAGTTCCCGAGAGTGTTCATTTTCTCTGTAAGCTTAATAAATTTTAACAGATGACACTTTTGTACAATAATTTATGGCACCTCCATGGACACAAGGATTGCACCAAATTATACACAGTGCAGAGGAGTTGTGAAAGAGGATATGGACCAAAGGTCAGCCAGGTTTATATTTAAAGCTTAAAAAGCTTCCTTAAAACACAAGGAGTGCGCATGACATTTGCTATAAATAAAGGATTAACTCAGACACCCACTATATTAGAGAATTATGCTCCCTTCACAAATAGCAGGCATTAGAGTTGATTTGGCCACTTTGTCTCCTTTGGGAGACATGGGTGTCTGCATGTCCAACAGTTGGCAGTACACTTAGTCATGTGCTTGGGATCATCATATTTGAAGGGCTCTCTGTGTTCAAGTCATTGCCCAAGGTAAAGGTCTATTTACTTAGTTCCCGGGTGTGCTTTCCAAGTTATTCCTGTACCGTTTTGACTCTGCCTGTCCCTGATTTTGTCTAGTCTAGTCCCTTGACTTTTCCCGGATCCCGATTTTGAATTGCGTTGGGTACTTGACCTTGACTCCACTTTGCCTATTGATTCTCTACTGCTCTTCCCAATTGGTAACAACCTGGCCTGTACCCTGACCATGCTTCTAGTTCTCCAATCCAGTACCAAGTTTGGTTCCCTTGCCTACCTAGAGCTCTCTCCCTGGTCCTCTCATATTAAGATCTGGTGGAAGCGGAGGGCTCTTCCCGAAGCCAAAGCTGGTTGTTAAAGGCGTTAGACTAAGCTGTGACCTGTTCCTTGGGGTTTACGACTTCATTCATAACACTTTCTCTTTTCTTTTAATACTCCTTTTTACCCTCTGCGTTTCCCCTTCTCCTTTCTCTTATGTTTTCTCCCAATTCGGCACACTTCTGTTCTTTTTTTATCCATTATTTTGTGATTTCCCCTTCCATCTTCTGCTCTACCCGTCTATCGTTTCTCTTCTGCTTTTCCTCATCCCCAACCCTTTATTTTCTGCTCTCCCTATATTTGTTTACTTCTTAATGATTTTTGCAGTCCATCTCTCTCCTTTCTGTTGTGCACTCTCCTTATTCTTATTGTTCTCTGTTTTCTCTCCCTTTGCCTCATATCTATAATAGTTTTGCCTCATTTCTTCCCCTTTTACTAATGTCATTTTTCTAACGTCCTTTGTCTATTCTTTTTCTTCTTTACCCTCCCCCTTCTGTTCTTTGATTTTTTCCCCAGACTTTCCATATTTTTCTTTCCCCCATAATTTAACAAATAAATATTTCTCTATTGGCACTGCTATATCTATATTTACCTCAAATATACAGGGGAGGTGCAGCGAGGCTGTGACCACAAAATACATATAGTCAAATACAAGAGTCCTCTGCACTCAACCCATTATCAATATATTTAAGACATTGAGACATTTTGTGCATATAGCTACTAAAAAATGCCTTACCCTTTAAACAAAACAAGGATTGATTGTCCATATATTGCAATATATTTAAGATGGTCAACTAAATCAAAGTCATCCCATATCTGGCCAGTCCTACACTCAAATTTTACTTTGAAAGCAGCAAGTAAGTTGCAGGTAAAACTTAGTCACTTTATGAATCAGATGCAATTTGAGTGTAGGACTGGCCAGATATGGGATGACTTTGATTTAGTTGACCATCTTAAATATATTGCAATATATGGACAATCAATCCTTGTTTTGTTTAAAGGGTAAGGCATTTTTTAGTAGCTATATGCTATAAAATTAGCGGTGAGCAAAACTTTCCCTTGTTTGTTATAGTTATACAGGAGCAGTGACCAGCTCCATGTTGTAGCTCCCACCCTTCCCAGCTATAGTCAGGTGATCCCACTGGTGTCTAATAAAAGGGCAGCCAAGTATGGAGGTTTACTTTGAAAGCAGCAAGTTAAGTTGCAGGTAATACCTAGTCCCTTTGTAAAATGTATAATGAAGCAATAGAATTCTTAATGAATCAGATAAAATTGAGCATAGGACTGGCCAGATATGGGATGACTTTGACGTAGTTGGCCAGCTTAAATATATTGCAATATATGGACAAACAATCCCTGTTTTGTTTAAAGGGTAAGGCATTTTTTAGTAGCTGTATGCACAAAATATCTTAAATATATTGATAATGGGTTGAGTGCAGAGGACTCTTGTATTTGTCTATATGTATTTTGTGGTCACAGCCTCATTGCACCCCCGCTAAATAGTTTTAATAATTAGTGGTGAGCATAACTTTTCCTTGTTTGTTCAATTTCAAAGTGTATTCAAAATTACATGAACAGCCAAATGTAATTTTGAATACACTTTGAATTATTTCACAAGTTATCTCGGTGTTGCTGGTCTTTTTCAAAGTATATATATAAATAACCATTGGAACATAGTAATTAAGTCACACATGTTCTATTTTGACATATAAGTAAAGCATACACATAAGGGCTGCGCTAATCACACGCGGCGATTCGTTTTCTCAAGTCGCCCGAAGTTGCCTCACGAGGAAACTTCGGGCGACTTGAGAAAACGAATCGCCGCGTGTGATTAGCGCTGGCGATTTTTCATTTTAGCCAGGCGCAGAGCGAGGGGAGGCATTCGGGGAAGATTGGCCGTGGAAAGTCGCGGCGATTAGTCGCCAGGCGACTAAATCTCCCCAAATCGCCCAGTGTGTCCCAGCCCTAAAATGTACTGAAATCACCCAGTTGTTAGCTAACATGTATCAGCTGTGACTAGTGCATTTGGTTATAGTTACTATTATTTTTTTTAATTATTAACACATCATTATAAAATGCCAACATATTCCGCAGCATTGTACAATGAATGGGTATATATATATATATATTAAACATATAAGACAACATATGGAACAACCCATAACCAATGCAAGAGGTTCAATGACATTTGCATATCGATGACTTCATTTGCAGTAAGTATATGCTGGCCTACTTCAATTTGTGGGATTCAGTTTTTTGAGTTGAACATCAGATAACAGCTATTAGAAACATTTGTTGCCACTAGAACAGTGGGTCTCAGACTGTGGGTCAGATGTGGTCTGCAGGCTGCCAATTGGACAGCTGTGAGTTAATGTTCCCTCTTATGCTTCTCTTGTCTGTAACCACAGACTTAAGGGTGAATGATTGGTGACCTAAGGGTGGTGCAAGTGGCCCAGCACAAAGCCATCTCAGTTACAGAACAGAGTACTCTATACATTACAGAATCGATAGTGGCAATAATTCGCACTTCAGATTTTGGTTACTAATTGTAGAGACCTGTATTCACTTACTTTATACTGAGCCATACACACCATCAGGGGATGTACACTACTACAATTTGGACACATTTTCAACACTGGGCAAATTTGCCTTTGGGCTACCCATAGCATCCAAGCATGTGCAATTTACTTGGTACAGTACTCCAGCTTTCCACTAGGTGTAGCTGTTACAACTTGTACAAATATTCTTTCTATACTTTATTTTCCATTAGTTACTTTCGGTAGTGGGTGTGCTTATATAGCCCCAGACCTAATACTCACAGCAGCACCCTCCGCACATTTAGAAGAAGATCTGTCTGTACTCAGTGTTTTAATTCTTCTTCTTCTTTAACTATATAGCGCCAACATATTCCACAGTGCTTTCTGGAAATTATACATAAATATTAGAAGTCCTTGCCCCAGCAGAGCAAACTTTCTATGGTCACTATGACATTTATGCAGATAGATACTATTTAGCAGCAGCCAATAAACCTTATTGTATGTTTTTGTAGAGTGGACAGAGATGCTATCTAACTCCATGACAACTAATGATCTACTCTAGACATTTCTGAGACCTTATTTCATGTTACCACTAAGTATGAATTAAGTTAAAAACATCCAGGACTGATTTTTTCCCTGATAACTAGGGATTAGTTGAAGTTTCTGTGTAGGAGGAATCCAGAGTGACTGAAAGAAATCCAAGCACTGGGAAGTCATACAAATGCCTTGCCTATAGTAGCTCTGGCTGAAATCAAACCTAGGATGCTAGCATTGTGGAAGAATCTCAATAAAAATGAGTGATTGATGAAATTCAGAGCTGCACATTCGGCAGAAATAAAATTGTTGCAGCCAAGGTTACTAATAGGGAATGCATATTAAAGATAAAGGAGGCACTGCCGATACGTTTGTAGTCTGGGAGGCGTTTAAGGCAACAGCAAGGGGGGTGTACATATCGGGCATCAGCCAGGCAAAACGGAAATTGGGTAACACGATTGGCTCTTTGGAATCAGACACTGCTGCCAAAGAACAGGTATATTTAGCTGATCCCTCTGATACGAATAGGAATGATTGGTTGCAGTCCTCTCGCTTACTTGCATTAGCCAATGTCGAACAGGCACGGGCGTACATTCAGAAGCAATCGCATAGGCTTTTTGAAATGGGGGACAAAGCTGGTAAGCTTTTGGCCATGCTGGTGCGAGACGAGTGTAATACGGCTTCCATCCCATGTATTGAAAATGATGCGGGTGAGTTGATAACCCAACCTCGGTGCATTGTAGATGTATTTCGGCAGTTTTATCAGGAACTTTATTCCTCAAAGGTGACCTGTTCTGACGTACAGTTGCTTGACTATCTGGGGGCCGTCCCACTGCCATACCTCTCTGATGCTACACAGGAACGGTTAGATGCGCTCATAACGCAGTCGGAAGTGGAACAGGTAATTAAATTGCTACCTACAGGCAAGGCCCCTGGCCCTGACGGCATCCCGGGTGAGTTTTACAAACACCATCTCTCTTTGGTGGTGGGGCCACTCACGGAGATATTTAATGATGTTGCTCTGAGGGGTGCAGTGCCTGAGTCTATGTCCCGTGCATATATTTCCATTATCCCAAAAAAAGGCAAAGATCCGCGGAAATGTGCTTCTTATAGGCCTATATCGCTTATTAACTGTGATGCCAAGATTTTAGCTAAAGTGTTGGCAAACAGGCTTAAACCATTTATGCAAGATTTAGTCCACTCGGATCAAACTGGCTTCATTCCCTCTAGGGCGACTGATATCAACATTCGGAGGCTTCTCACTCATCTACAGGTACGACACGACAATGCTGGCTCCCGAACCATTGTGGCATTAGATGCGGAGAAAGCCTTCGACTCAGTCGAATGGGCCTTTTTGTGGCACACCTTGAAGCGATATGGTTTTGGCCCTAGATATGTGGGGTGGATTCAGGCACTGTACCACTCACCGGTGGGCTCAGATTAGGGCAAATTCTATGCTTTCGGTCAGTTTTAATTTGGGGAGGGGTACCAGGCAGGGCTGCCCCCTCTCTCCTTTTTTATTTTGTTTGGCAATTGAGCCACTTGCAGAACTAATCCGCACCTCTGTTGGGATTACGGGTTTGAAAATTGGTTCTCTGACCGAAAAGATATCGTTGTACGCTGACGATATGTTGATATACCTTGAGAACCCTGGCCCGGCCCTGGATGTCCTATTGGGGATTATATCTGAGAATGGGAAGTACTCTGGGCTTCGTGTGAACTGGCATAAATCTACATTGTTTGCCCTGGATCAGGCGGCCAAAAGACAGTTATCTCCGGATTCTCCGTTGCAATGGGTTGACACCTTTTTGTACCTGGGAATTTGGATTACTCAAGAGATAACCCGCTATAAGGCGGTCAATGTTGACCCTATTACTGCGGATATGGTTGCCAAATTTGCCCAATGGGAATTTTTGCCATTGTCACTATACGGTAGGATCAACTTATTGAAAATGAAGTATGTGCCTAAATTTCTCTATATGTTTAGAAATTCTCCTATCTGGCTTACCAAATCCTTTTTTCAACAAGTGAACTCAGTTATATCCTCCTTTATTTGGGCCAAACGGGTTCCCAGAATCAGTATGGCAACATTGCACAGGTCCACTCAGGCTGGGGGTCTTGCCGTCCCGAATTTGTACTTGTACTACTTGGCTGCTTTATTGGTAACGGTGCGATGGTGGTTTGAATCTGATAGCACTAATGCATCCTGTACTTTAGAAGCGGGGATACTGGGCTCGAGGGAAGCCTTGAGGCTTTTGCCTTATAGAGGGCGGGAGGCACACCCACAAGTTACCCACTCTATGAACACAACCGTCAGAGCCTGGCAGCTGGCTCAAAAACTGGTGACTCCCGCTGGCTTGACCTACCACTCTCCCCATGCTCCGCTGTGGTGTAATAAGATGCTCCCACATTTTTTCGCTAACCTGGATTACAAATTTTGGGCAGGCAATGGTCTCAGATATGTGAAAGATTTGTACAATGAGGGAGAGCTAAAAAGCTTTCTGCAACTCAAGGCCTCCTGTTCAACACAACATGTTACACAATTTCGGTATGGTCAACTTCGCCATGCTGCTCAGGCGCAATTCCCGGATCCGCAGTCTAATATTGTAGCCACCTCTTTGGAAAACACTCTGCAACTTCAGGCAGTCGTCAAACCTCTTTCAGCCATCTATCATATCCTGTTGGCACCTGAGGAAAACGACCGCTTAAATGCTTCCAGAAATGGATCAGGGACATTGAGAATTTGGACGAGGAGTCCTGGGAGCTGATTATGCGCCACATGTTGGCCACCACAATTTCGGCTAGAGACAAGTTGATACAACTGAAGTTTATGCATCGTTCTTACCTCACGCCGGTACGGCTTCATCATATGGATCCTACCAGAGATCAGAACTGCACCAGGGGCTGTGGGCACCCGGGGACTTGGTTCCATGTGGTGTGGACATGCCCCAAACTGACTCGCTATTGGACTGACGTTTTCTCATTTATTTCTAAGATTCTGGTCTTCCCTATATTGCCTCGGCCCAGCCTAGCGCTGTTGGGATGCATGGATGGAGATGTGGGGTCAATTGGTTGTCGGACTTTGCTCCAGCTGCTAATGTTCTATGCTAGGAAAATGATTGTTCTTCGGTGGAATCAGCGTGAAGCACCCAAACTTGAGGACTGGAAGGACCTTGTCAATAAAGCCCTCCCTTACTATAAAGCAGTATATATGTCTAGAGGCTGCACGGACAAGTTTATAGCTGTCTGGATGCTATGGGTATTGAATTCTGACACTAATAGCCCCCATGTGTTTTGAAAGGATGGTCTGTGCTAGCTCCACCAGATATTAGTCTTGTCTACTGTTTACCCCCTCCACACTCCACACCCTCTTGGACTCTCTTTCTTTCTTTCTTTCTTTCTTTCCTCTCCCCTCTGACGTATTTCCTTTATTGTTTTTCCTTTTTTTATTTTTTACTGACTATGTATAATTTTTGAGTCCTTTACGGGACACTGTCTGTCTTGTTTTTTGTGTGTGAGAAAACCAATAAAAACACTTTTAAAAAGAAAAAAAAAAGATAAAGGAGGGCATAACGATTTTTTTTTTTTTAGAAAAGATGCAAATTCGTGCATGTGAATAATTCATTCAAACTATGAGTACTTGCAGGTGGAAGTCTATACATCCTGTTATTCTCTGTGAGTTTCTTAGTGTTTTGGACCCCCAGACTCACGTCGCAATATCTCACCCCTCTGGGTTTTTCAGGTTTCTCCATAAAAATAGATGCGTGCATGTACAATGCACATTCACATGTGCAGTGATCTTGTTCAAGGTATATCTGGAGCCCTCTACTATAAAACACAGCATTTTGCACCCATTAGCTCTCAATAGGGTTGCCACCTTTTCTGGAAAAAAATACCGGCCTTCCTATTATATTTATCTTTTTACCCTATTAATAACATTGGTATCAGCCATCATTATTATTGGCCAGGTGGCAACCCTAGCTCTCAAACATTTGTGATGAACCCATAGTAAACATGTCATATAAAGTCCACTATTCTTGCTAGCAAATTGGCATTAAGTGTTCAATATTCCTGGTGGCACATTAGTTTATATAGCTGAGTTATTGCTGGCATATATAATGGGTAGTATTTCTGGTACATTGGCATATAACTCCAGCATTACACTCAAGATACCTGCGGTCAGTGTTGGACTGGGATACCAGGAGCCCACCCAAAAACCTTTGACTAGGGGCCCACCAATTAATCTTAGACCAGGGGCCCACTCTTAGTAGTATTATTCTTCCTCTCCCCACTCAACCTCTATTCTCCTAGTCTCTTTTCTTTACATACTATAATCTATTATTCCATCTATTTAGCCAATTTGTTCTCATTGAAATAGGAAATGGCCATTAAATAGGCCACATGTCTAGCAACATAAGGGCCCACTGGCACCTTGGCCCACCGGGACTTTTCCAAGTATCCCTTTCGGCCAGTCCAACACTGCCTGCGGTAGCTATACACTGGTACTAGGGTTGCCACCTGGTCGGTAAATGATGCTTGATCCCAATTTTATTAATAGGGAAAAAAGATAAATATATAGGAAGGCCGGTGTTTTTTTTCCAGAAAAGGTGGCAACCCTAAAGCTGGCCGTAGATTTTGAGATTTTTAAAAGATCCGATCGTCATCGTGAGACCACGATTATCTCGGAACGATCGTACGAATTATCCATCAACTCAAAAGACCAATTTGCCAGGAAAACAAAGGGTAGCTGCCTGCTTGGCACTGCAAACATAGATAGATTGCACTGGGACTGATAAAGATTTTTTAACCTGGCCTATCAATTTCCCGACAGATGTACGATGTTTGATCTTTCGAATCCCACTAACCGCACGATAGTTTGGAAGGATTGGTCGGAATTCGCTAAAATTAGTCGTTTGGCGAAAGAAATCTTTATTTAAGCTCTGGGCCTAGGCTTAAAGGCCAGAGCTCAGAAATTGATATTGGCCACCAGCTGTGGAGCAGAGGTGGGCTTGGTATGTTACTAGTTGGGTTACCAATGGAAATTACAGAATAGGAGAATGTTTCTCCTGTTAGTTAATCGGTTGGCTTAATAAAGTCGCTGCGGCCTTTTTCCTTCCACAGTAAAGTGTTGTTGTATTTTATTGGGTTTAGACATAATTATAAGCAGCATTAACTTTCCATGGTGCATTGAGACTTTATCCCTTTGTTTCTTCTGGCACGCTGGCACATATGGATGCTAGATGCCACCCGTGTACTCATTTGCGCAAGGCCGAGCACGTGCGTTCTCGAACTTCTCGTTTACGCACGCGCGTCCTAGTTTGCGCACGTGCGCCCTCGTTTACGCACACGCGTCCTTGTTTACGCACGGCCGCGCATGTGCGTTCTCGTTTACGCACGCGCGTCCTCGTTTGCGCACTTGCGCCCTCGTTTAGGCACGGCCGTGCCCTCGCGTCCTGCTTTGCGCATTGGTGGGGGGGTTTACCGCCTCTGACTTTATTTTATTGAAATGTTATTGTTTTTTATTTTATTGAAAATATACAACTAAAGCGCCAGCTTTCTCCAGAGGGCCCTTTCGTCATCAGTCAAATATTTAGAACTACAATATGACAAAGTACATTTCCCAGTGCTCCCCGCGCTCGCGTCGCACTGTGATTACGTAAAGCTGAGTAATGAGGTCGCTCTGTGGCATGACTGAGTGCGCATGCGCAGTTCCCTTTGAGTTCCGGTTGCTGATGTAAGAGGTGGAAACCGGGTGTTCCGGACACACTAAAGGCCGGAGCGGGTGACTGGAGCGCAGAACGGCGTAAGGGAGCAGGTGGTACGGACAGAAGAGCCTTATTACACAGCTGCAATGTCCGGAGACGAGGTGAGAGGAGACTGGCATAGGAAACACGAGGGCGGTGGAAACATGTGCGCGGCAGTGGGAGGAAGAACGAAGCTGGGCTTGGAGAGGAGGCCCTGCACTGGGAGTCCTTGCTATTTGCTAGACCAGAGACTGAAGTGAAGCGATAGCTCAGACGGAGGAGTCTGGTCGGGAGGCTTTAGGGTAGAGCAGAAGGGCGTTTGTCTTGGATCCCCAGGTGGGGCCTTGGCGAGAGGCTATAGATCTAGAATGGCGTATTTATGGTGTAATTGTAGTATAGGCTTTATATAATCAGGGATGTCCAATCTGCTGCCTTCCAGCTGCTGCAACTAAGGATCCACAGTGGCTCTGTCACCCCTCTTATAATGGATGCGCCGGTCTAACAGGCTTTGTTCATTCATTACCCAAGAGGGCCCTATACCTTGTACTGCTCTCCAGCACCTCCAAGCTGTGCCTTCATTTTATACATCCCCCACACAGACCATGGCTTTATCACAACTGTAGTATTCACAGCAGTGGGTAGGTGTAAATTGTAAAAAAAAAAAAAAAAACCATTTAAAGTTGCCATGTAAAGATCCTTTTTTGCTGGACTGGATTGCCATTGAAGGGAGAACTGGTGCCCAATAAATACAAGTGCATCGTTATCATAGGATTCTTATATTTACCGTTTTTGCAAACAGGAGCACCTGCCCAGGGTCCTGTATCTAACTCCATATGTTCTATTCGTGTAATTAATGTGATTTATTTGAATAAACATGTTTACTTTAGAGCGCACCATGTAAATAAATGTTAATAATAATATTCACTGGGCGTGGGTGCTTAACATTTTGGCACCCCCTATTCATTATTTCTTCTCGTTTCAACAATGTCTTTGATGTTTTAGAGCAGTGATCCCCAACTAGTAGCCCGTGAGCAACTTGTTACTCCCCAACCCCTTGGATGTTGCTCCCAGTCGCCTCAAAGCAGGTGCTTATTTTTAAATTTCAGGCTTGGAGGAAAGTTTGGTTGTATAAAAAGCCAAACTGTGCCTCAATGTACGTTGGCAATCCACCTTGGGGCTACCAAATGGGCAATCGCAGCACTTATTTGGAACATGTTTCATGCATGTGTTGCTCTCCAACTCCTTTTACTTCTAAATGTTGCTCACGGGTGAAAAGATTGGGCATCCCTATTTTAGAGCAAGGCTAGTATTTCTAGATTTGCCACCGTTGTTGCTGGGGGAAGATCTTTCCTGTGCAATTGGAAAGGCATATTTCCAGAATTAACAGACCACTCCATTTAATCAGACAGAATAGCTGGTCTAACTTACTAAGGGCTAGTCCACACGAGGAGATTCGGGGAGATTTTGTTGCCTGGCGACTAATCGCCACGTCTTTTGCGCGACTATCTCCCTGAACACTCACTGAGGCAACTTCAGGCGACTATAGAAAACACATCGCCATGTGTGCATTAGCGCAGGCGACTTTGCATTGTAGCCTAAGGGGAAAAACGCTGAGGCAGTTCGGGGAGATAGTCGCGCAGTCCTATTAACAGTGTTTGATCTTTGTTGTCCTGTTTCAGCTCATGTTACACATTATCTGTTTTTGGTGTTGCACTGTTTCAGCTTGTCATCATACACATTTAAACCGTCTATACTGTGCCCAATAGGCAGCAAAAGTAGGTCGCAGCGCAGTGTCAGGCTTTGCGGCTATATCCATTCAAAAGGTCTTCACTATAGCCACCTCATGAAAGTGATGATACAGCAGTCAATACATGTGGCCTTCATAAAAGAGACAATCTCTATTGTTAACATGAACCATTTTGACTCTCTAGTCCTGTTAAGGTTTAGAATATTTCCTCATTGACCGCTTACAACCTTTTTTTTATTTATTTTTTTTAAATACCAGACTCTGGTGAAATTCTTTTGTTGGTTGCAGTCAGCAAATAGTGGCAATCAGCTGCACTAGGCTTGTTTGTTTAGTCCCCTCTTTTGTATTCTGATTGTTTAGCATTACAATTTCAGGCAGAGTCATACTGGCCCACTGGGATATTAGAAAAAGCCCTGCTGAGCCCAAACTGCTACTCGCAGCTTGTGTTCAGTAATTTATTTTTATTACAAATGTGAGGGGGAGAAAATAAATCAAAGGTGGACACGCATTCCACCTTGGAATGTATGGTTGCCTTTAATTTTTTTTTTTTGCAGGAGTTTCAGCTAGTTTTTGCAGGAGTTTCAGCTAGGCATGGGGGGGGAGTGTGGGAGCAGAGAGAGATAAAGTTTGTAGTATTCTGCTTGTTCAAGTATAAGGTAATGCTTTCAATCTATCCATTTCTGCAGTGATCTTAGTAGCTCAATGGAGTGCCCCTTGGCCATTTCAGCAGTGATTTTACTGGCATGTCTGGGTGTAATGAAGTGCTGGGCTGGTGGTTTTGTTGTGGTGGGTCAGATTAATACACAATGCTGTTGGCAATTGAAATATCAAGGTGCCATACAGCCAACTATATAGGTTTACATCAGTTAATAGCATTCTTTTTTAAAGTATTAAGAGATATATCCAGTGGACATCTCTCTATGTTTATTAGTAAAGTCATATGTTAATGTCTTGCTGTACATAGAATATCTTTTATCTTCTCCTGTAGATGATTTTCGACCCGACCATGAGCAAAAAGAAAAAGAAGAAGAAGAAGCCTTTTATGCTGGATGAAGATGGAGCAGAGCCACAGGCAGAAGAGATGCAGGTCCCGGAGACTAAAGAAGTGGAACCAGAACCACCAGAAGATAAGGATTTGGATGCTGATGACGAGACCTTTAAAAAGAGAGGTTAGTTGCCGGGATCCTGCAGAGAAGTAGAAAAAACAGACGGCACAACTGTCTCTAGTGCACGTTCCCTCAGTGGCCACTTCCACTGGCACATATACGAATTTGGAGGATAGAACAGCACCACTAAATGTTTAAAAGTAAAATACATTTATTGCAGTACTTGGGGCATTATAGCAACGTTTCAGGCCTGATTGGGTTCTTTATCAAGCTTGATAAAGGGCCGAACGAGGCCTGAAACATCGCTGTAATGCCCCAAATACTGCAATAAAGATATTTTACTTCTAAACATTTAGTGGTGCTGTTCTATCCTCCAAATTCCTATAGAGAAGTAACCCAGATGTTGTGCATTTATCTCCTGTTTGTCTTGGATAAATACAACGCAGTTAGAGTTGATAATAATGAAACTTTTTGTGCCATTGAAGTATAAAGTCCTGTTGCTGCTCTACTTTTTCTCCCCCTGCATTGTTTTCTCTTTCTGAGGTTGTGTCTCTAATTTCTTTGCAGCTGACGCTCCTGATGACCTAGATGACCTAAATTTCTTGAACCAGAAAAAGAAAAAGAAGAAAGCAAAAAAGTTTGACTTGGAGGAAACAGAGGAAGGGGTTAAGGTATTAGAGTGTCTCTCTGTACAGTTTCTTTGTTGGCATGCTACCCAGTGTTCTAGCAGATGCATGTGTGCAAGAGAAATTTAAAGGAACAGTAACACCCAAAAAATAAGTGTTTTTAAAGCATTGAAAATATCATGTTGTCCTGTACTGGTAAAACTGATGTGTTTGCTTCAGAAACACTACTATAGTTCATATAAACAAGTGCTGTGTAGCAATGGCAGAAATTGAAAAAAGGCTATATGGCACCATTTAAATAGTGGGTAATAGATAGCACCATTATGTTTCTACAGAGCTTATCTGCTGTGTAAACTGAGCCATTTCTCCATTGAATGTCTGCCCCCATTGCTACACAGCAGCTTATTTATATATTAAATAATAGTGTTTCTGAAGCAAACACCGGTGCAGGGCAACACTGCATTATATTTTTATTACTTTAAAACACTTTCAAGTTTTGTGAGAGAGGACAAGTAAGCCTGTCTATAGTCTGAAATGAGACAGTAGCTGCCTAGGCAAAGTCACACATTTTGTTTCCTCAAAAACCTTTTCAATAGGCAAGAAATATAATTGTATGCAGCCATTCTACTGGAAAAGCACTTGCACCCCTTTTGCTGTATGTGCCATTTTGGAACTGGACAGTTAGCATCTTCCTACTAGTCCACTAGTCCACACACTTATTTTAGATTATTTGGTCTATTGAACACTTTGCATTTCTGGTTTAGATGTTCCCTGGCTTTTATGCAAAATAAGTTCCCATGTCCCTTATTATAACTTTTATATTCCCCAGAACCTTAAAATTGAGGGAGAGCTTCAGGAGGCCTCTGAATCCCAGGAGGATGATTTGGATTTCATGCTGAGCAAGAAGAAGAAAAAAAAGAATGTGAAATTCCCAGAAGAGGAAGATCCCCTGGACAAAGAAGAAGGTAAGTTTGGGTTTCCTGTAAAGGGGAAGGACTCTAGCGGGGTTATTCATTAAAGTCTGAATGCCAAAAAAACAATAAAATCTGATTTTTTAGGGGGGGAAAAAAACCAAATTTTTTTGTAATTTATTATACCCCGAGGCTGCTAAAAGTCAGAATTCGGAAATACTCCATCTCCAAGCTGTCAGGGTCCTGTAGAAATCAATGGCAAAGGTGCCATTTCAAATTTTAAGAAAATATGGTCTGCGCTGAGTTTCGGCCAAAAATCCGGGGGAAAAATTAGAGTTTCAGGCATTGAACCAAAAAATTTTGGGTTTTCGCAAAGACATGAATTTTTCGAGTTTTTTTTTACCGAAACCATTTTATCGAGCTTTTTCAAAAATAAATATCAGAAAAATCGGATTTTGACAAACCCCTTGATCTCATGCTTGCATCACAACCATGAGCAGGTAAAGCACTGTAGACCCTTAATTTGTTTTCTCCAGGTTTCGAAGAAGAAGACGACAATAAGAAAGATGATGGAATCTCCTTCATCTCTCAGCTGGGTCCTGCGTGGGCTGGCTCAGAAAGGGACTATACCTATGATGAGGTGAGCCGAGTACTAAGATAATTGACTACTGTAATTCATTTTTTTTTTTTAACCTTTGTTAGAGATGCAGAAGTGCTAAAACCATGTAACATTTTACACACAGGAAGTCATTTGTATAGTAGCTGCAATATTCTTAATGTTCCTCTGCTGTGATAGATGTTGTTGAAATGTGCTGTTATTTCCATAGCAGTATGCAGTACTGGTTCTAATTAATTTGCAAACCCTTGATTAATTGTTTTGCGAGTGACCTGATGTGCTTGTTTATGCCCTCTTATAGCGTCATTGGTTGGTTTGAGTCATCACTGGTCACCGCTAACGAGCATATAACAAGCTTAGAAATGTACCCTCTGTAATCTTTGTCATTGGTTTGCTTCTTGTAATTGTCTTTGTATTATCTGTACTTTTAGCTGCTAAACAGAGTTTTTAACATCATGCGAGAGAAGAATCCAGACATGGTGGCTGGGGAGAAGAGAAAGTTTGTTATGAAGCCTCCTCAGGTTGTCCGAGTAGGGACAAAGAAAACATCGTTTGTCAACTTCACTGATATCTGCAAACTGTGAGTGGGACTTTTGGTTTATCTCTGATATTTCTCTTCTGCGTATTTTGCTGAAATTTCACAATTCCTCATTTCATGTTGCAGGTTACATCGTCAGCCGAAACACTTGCTGGCCTTCTTGTTAGCTGAATTGGGGACATGGTATGTCAAGCTTGGCAATGTTGAAATAAAAGGAGTCATGTTTAGTTTGCCATTATGAAATTACATTATCTGTTTGCTACAGTGTTTCAAGCTGTTTGCACATAATCTCATATCGCACAGGCTTCGTTTCATGCAAGAATAGGACATTGAGGGCTACCAGCACTTATGGGGCTGTGGGGAGTTTTAAATTGGGAAGAGAGGAGGGGTTGTTCATCCCTCTTTTAAAGGGGGTTGTTCACCTTCCAAACACTTTTAAGTTCAGTTGTTTTCAGAATATTCCCCAAAAATAGACTTTTTTCAATTGCTTTCCATTATTTATTTTTTACTGTTTTTCTAAAATCTTAAGTTTAAAATGTAATGTTCGGATCTCTGGTGTTTGAGTCTGGCAGCTCAGTAATTCCGATGCGGATTTTAAACTTAAATTTTGCAACATTTAGTTGATACATTTCTCAGCAGCATCTCTGGAGTATTAGCAACTATTGTATCAATTCTTACAGCTGCCTGTAAGAATCTGCTCAGCAGAGACTAAGGTAACAAATGTATCAATTTAATAATTGATACATTTTACAGGGTCTACGACTCCTCCCAGAGCTGCTTTAAAAGGTGAAAAATTACACTTTAATATTAGAAAAACGGTGACACATAGAAAATAGAAAGTAATTGGAAAAAGTCATTATTTCTGGTGATCTATCTGAAAGCAAATAGTTGTTTAAAGGTGAACAACCCCTTTAAGCCAAGCCTTGCTACAGCTGAACAATTGTCCTGGGGCCAGTGGGGATATCGTAAAAGTGGTACATCTCTAGAGACTTTTTAACTTTTTTTTTTTGTTTATTCAGTGGCTCTATAGATGGTAACAACCAGTTAGTCATCAAAGGCAGATTCCAGCAGAAGCAAATAGAGAACGTTCTAAGAAGATATATCAGTAAGTCCTTTTTTTTTTTTTTTTTTTTTTTTTTTTTTACTTTGGCAAAATTGTTTCATGCATATATGGAAAAGAAATGGTGGTGGCATTGTCTGCTTTTGCAGTCTTTACAAACTGGTCATGAATCACAGCCACTATGGACTGGCAATTTGTGAAACCTGGCTCATTAAATTTCTCTGTAACGGGTAATTTCTGCATCTAGATCCTTGTTGCACAGTGCTTAAGGGCTTGAATAAGCAGTCCAGCATCTGTGTGCTTCTAGTTTCCAGGGGATTTGCAAAAGCAGTTCCATAATCACATGGTTTGTACTGAGCTTTTTTTGGTGAAGTAAGCTGTTCTGTACCTGCATAGACATGTACTAACACCTAATGCCATTTGGTCAGAATAAGGTTAATAAGATTGTAATTTGGAGGCCTGTGCTTGCATATTGTCTTAAATATTATTGGAACAATAGCAGGTGGGCTATTTATGGAACCAAGAAAATGGTCAAAGCAAAAGAGGGGGCCTGAACCTGAAAAGTCTGAAAACCTCTGCCTAAGGCATTCAGCCAAAACCAGTTGTAATGGTGTGCCTCATTGTACAGCTTTGATCTTTTCTTAAAATCCTGCTTGTTTAATTTGAAAATATTTTGAAAACAAAAAAAACCTCTGCCTTGGGTCTTAAAGGGGAACTATCTTGAAAATTGAAATGTAATATTAGCTCCAGCATGCTGAAATAAGAAACTTTCAATTAAAAATTCTGTACCATTTCTGAAATAATCTAGTTTATCTTCACTATTCTGGATTATTTCAGAAATGGTACAGAATTTTTTCAGAATAGTGAATATAAACTTGATTATTTCAGAAACATTGTGGAATATTTAATTGATTGTATTCGGAAAATTTCTTATTTCAGTATGCTGAAGCTTATATTAAATACATTTTTCCGCTATAGTTCCCCTTTAAGTAAGCATTTTAGTATTTTGTCTACCCCTAGGAACTGTGACCATAGCAGAATAAATACAATTTCTGCTTTAAGCTTCCCTTGGTGTTTCGACCATTCAGCCATAGTTGCATTAAATCTAAGACATTCCCCCGTTCGACCAAATCTCGCTGACTTCTAGTTGAGTTTTCAGGTGTATGTAGAAGAGACGGGCGGGCGTATGTAGAAGAGACGGGCGGGCGTATGTAGAAGAGACGGGCGGGCGTATGTAGAAGAGACGGGCGGGCGTATGTAGAAGAGACGGGCGGGCGTATGTAGAAGAGACGGGCGGGCGTATGTAGAAGAGACGGGCGGGCGTATGTAGAAGAGACGGGCGGGCGTATGTAGAAGAGACAGACGGGCGGGCGTATGTAGAAGAGACGGGCGGGCGTATGTAGAAGAGACAGACGGGCGGGCGTATGTAGAAGAGACAGACGGGCGGGCGTATGTAGAAGAGACAGACGGGCGGACGTATGTAGAAGAGACAGACGGGCGGGCGTATGTAGAAGAGACAATAGGCATTCTTCCCAGGTAACATTACATTAGAAGGTAACACCCTCATTACTCCTCCTCCTACACAAAAACATACTAGCAGGTTAATTGGCTTCTGTTGACCTTAGATTGTAAGCTCAACTGGGGCAGGGACTGGTATAACTGCAATGAGATTTTTCGGTTGGGTAAATCTGAGAGATCTCAATAGTACTCTCGAGTAGGTGGCACGATTGTGTATGGCTGTTGCTTGTAGTCTTCCTGTCTCTTAACTGTACATTCCTGACTTGTCCTGCAGAGGAATACGTGACTTGTCACACCTGCCGATCGCCAGACACCATCTTGCAGAAGGACACGCGATTATATTTCCTGCAGTGTGAAACGTGTCACTCGCGCTGTTCCGTGGCCAGCATCAAAACTGGATTCCAGGCAGTCACAGGCAAGAGAGCACAGCTCCGTGCCAAAGCCAACTAACTGCCTTGAAAAGCGTTTGGGAGTTTGCCAGCTTTGGTGCAAGGATATATTGCAGGGACTTGGGGGCGCAGTACCCTGGCTTTATAAGGAATGCTGTGAGAAGAGGCCTCAAACATATTGGCTCATTTTCTTTCTTTCTTTTTTTTTTTTTTAAATCTTTGCTCGCGCAGAGAGATTCTAAAGCAGACAATGGAGCCGATTATTCTATTCACATATTTGCTCTCGGAAAATTATTTTTCCAGCTGCCTGAGGGGAAAGTGGGAAGGTGGTGTATGCATTTTTAACCAAACGTCTGTAAAATGCAAAAATACATTAAAGTTATTACATGATTCACAGAATAATCACTTGGCTGAATTCCTATTTTCCCGTCCGTCTCGATTTTTCTTCCCATAACCCTTCAGTTGTGTTGTAATATTTACAAGTTGCCAGCAGGGAGTATCTAGTAGAGTATCACTGGGTCATGAGCATTTCAACATCACCATCTTTGTAGCTTTAAACAACCCCTTCAGTTTGCGAATAACTTGAGAGGAAGCTTAAAATGTTGCAACTGCGCTGTGTTGATTATTGTGATTCTCATTAAAGGGATACTGTCATGGGGAAAAAAATATATTTTTCAAAACGCATCAGTTAAAAGTGCTGCTCCAGCAGAATTCAGCACTTAAATCCATTTCTCAAAAGAGCAAACTGATTTTTTTATATTTAATTTTGAAATCTGACATGGGGCTAGACATATTGTCCGTTTCCCAGCTGCCCCCAGACATGTGACGTGTGCTCTGATAAACTTCAGTCACTCTTTACTGCTGTACTGCAAGTTGGAGTGATATCACCCCCCTCCCTTCCCCCCAGCAGCCAAACAACAGAACAATGGGAAGATAACCAGATAGCAGCTCCCTAACACAAGATGACAGCTGCCTGGTAGATCTAAGAACAGCACTCAATAGTAAAATCCAGGTCCCACTGAGACACATTCAGTTACATTGATTAGGAGAAACAACAGCCTGCCAGAAAGCAGTTCCATCCTAAAGTGCTGGCTCTTTCTGAAAGCACATGACCAGGCAAAATGACCTGAGATGGCTCCTACACACCAATATTGCTACTAAAAAATACACTTGCTGGTTCAGGAATTAAATTTTATATTGTAGAGTTGATTATTTGCAGTGTAAACAGTGTCATTTAGAAATAAAAACGACATCATAAAAATCATGACAGAATCCCTTTAAATATGAATGAATATACATTTTGGGCAAAGACATTATTATTCCACTCTAAGCCTTCCTTTAGCAGAACCATTGACTATACAGGAACACCGAAAAGGAGATAACTGCTGGCATTCGAGATGTAGGGATAAATCCGTTATTCTACTAATTCCTGGCGGCTGCCAATAAGATCTCACTCATACAGCCAGCCCAGGACTGGAATTGTTTAGATGCCGCCAGGTGTTATGGAGGCACCTCTTCTATATCCATGTGAGAGACATTAAAGGGGAACTAAAGTTTAAAATAGAATTATGCTATAAATGTATAGTAAACATAAACATGAACTTACTTCACCAGAAGCCTAATTAAACAAATGACTTATGCTTTCAAAGTTGGCCACAGGGGGTCATCGTCCGTTGGGAGGCTAAATTTGGGATTGTCAAATAATTTCTGCCATAGAAGCCGATACAACAAGACTGATTAATAATCAGAATATACAGACTGCACTGGGTCTGTGGCTACGAATCTCTACACGCTCGCCGGCTGCTTTACAGGGAAACAAACAAAGCTGCTTGAGTTTTGGGAAATAAGGTGGAAGGCTCCCCCCTGCTGTTTGAAAGTATTATCAGTTTCCCTGCAGAGCAGGTAGGGACCATCTAAAGTTTCCTGTCTGCAGCTGTCGGAGCAAGTAAAAACGAATGGGGAAGTCCACTGCATACAGTCAGGTTTATTATAAAAACAGTACACATTTTTTAATTAAAGTATATTGGAGATAGGTTTCTTTTTCATTAAAGAAAGTAAAAATGGGATTTTATTTTTTTGACTTTACATTAACGGTCAGTGTTGGCTGAGGTTGCAATGGGGAGTATACAGCAGTGCTTGATTCAAGGCAGGAGGAGACGGTGGCTGTGAGTAATTACAGTGGTGTGAAAAACTATTTGCCCCCTTCCTGATTTCTTATTCTTTTGCATGTTTGTCACACTTAAATGTTTCTGCTCATCAAAACCGTTAACTATTAGTCAAAGATAACATAATTGAACACAAAATGCAGTTTTTAAATGAAGGTTTACGTTATTAAGGGAGAAAAAAAACTCCAAATCTACATGGGCCTGTGTGAAAAAGTGATTGCCCCCCTTGTTAAAAAATAACTTAACTGTGGTTTATCACACCTGAGTTCAATTTCAAAGGTTATAAAGCCATTTCTAAAGATTTGGGACTCAGCGAACCACAGTGAGAGCCATTATCCACAAATGGCAAAAACATGGAACAGTGGTGAACCTTCCCAGGAGTGGCCGGCCGACCAAAATTACCCCAAGAGCGCAGAGACAACTCATCCGAGAGGCCACAAAAGACCCCATTCCTTAGCCAGCAATAAAAATCAGACTTTAAGTTCCCCATTTTTACTTTTTCTGGGTCAATTATTGAAAAAGTCCTCGGAACTAACTATAGAAGCCTGTAGTAGTTTCTACAAGATTACTTGCTGGAAGTCTGTCCATTGAATGCATTCCACATGTATTAAAAGAAAAAAAAAAAAAAAAAACGGAGCCAATGCTGAAGCTTTTATTTTACAGAAGTATTTATTTACAAGACTGGATGTCACAAGTTTTACTCTTCTCTTGAAGGATAAACACAATATATATATTTACACACATGTATAGACTTGAGTTGCTTGAACTGTGCCCCTCTGCTCGTAAGCTTCCTTGCCGTCACACTGCTCAAATCACAATACAGACCTGGACAGGAGCGCTACATTTATTTGGAAATAAAGTATTTAAAAAAGTTAGAAAACAATCTTTTTTTTCTTAATTACATCCTTTGTTATTTACAGAGGCTCGATTCTGGCGCGTGGGGGGGGGGGGTTGTGTAGATAAGACAATGCTGATTTGTTTTGGTTAAGACTTGTGACCAGGGAGGATACACAAATGAAAGTGGCACTGATACATTTTGGGGGTTATTTATTAAAGACTGAATGCTAAAAACTCGAAAAATTCGATAAAATCAGAATTTTAGTGGAAAAAAACCTAAAATTTTTCAACATTTATTATACCCTGGGGATGCAAAGAGTCGGAATCCGAAAATACTCCCATATTCAAGCTGTTGAGGTCCTGTAGAAGTCCTATTTGAAGATATTATGGTCTGAGTTGGGTTTTGTACAATAATCCGAACATTTCAGGCTTTTCTATCTTTTTCACGAAAATTCAGGCATCAAATCCAAAAAATTAGGATTTTTCTTGCGACAACATAAAAAAATTGCGGTTTTTCCTCATCCGATTTTTTTGTGGTTTTTAAATGATAAGTAAGGGTAACTCATGGATTCTAGTTTGGTCGGACTTTTATTTAAAACATGAAAACGGATTTTGATAAATAACCCCCTCTATGTTCTTAATGTATCTAATAATAGTCATCTGACCCCTACCACATGTTACCTGGGTCAGATTCATGGAGATTATAATCTATATATAGAGCTTGCACTGAAAACAAGTCCAGCCCTTGAAAGAAAAAGATATTTTTATTAAATAAATTGCTTAAAGAATCTCTGTTTTCATCTCGTATTATAAGGAAGAATTTTGGAGGGGGAGAGGGCTACACTGTCTCAGGCAGTTCAGAAAAGATGTTCATCACAGAGGGTTTTTAAAAATGAGAAAATAGAAACACCTCTATCGACTGCCTTGAAAGATGTAGGTAAACCTTTCTTAAAGGATAAGTTAACCTTTAAAATAAGTGAATGTAAAAATGATGAGGGGGCTATTCTAAGCACTTTTGTCATTTACGTTCATTATTTATTTATTTTTCATTCCAAGATATTAAAGGATACACGTGCTGTTACAACAGCGCCACCTGCTGGTCATTTCCCCACCAGTCTGACCACCAAGTAGTCAAGGAAATTGTCAGGAGAAAGAAAGAGGCTGCTCTGATGTTCTTTTGCTTAGGGAAGATTTAAGAGAGGTTTCTAATTGTTTTCCCTAACCAGAAGAACATCAGAGCAGTCTCTTTCTTTCTCCTGACAATTTCCTTGACTACTTGGTGGTCAGACTGGTGGGAAAATCACCAGCAGGTGGCGCTGTTGTAACAAAATTAATTCATATTAACAGCACGTGTATCCTTTCATATCTTGGAATAAAAAATAAATAATGAATGTAAATGACAACAGTGCTTAGAATAGCCCCCTCATCATTTTTACATTCACTTATTTTAAAGCTTTAAGCTGGCTGCCTGTTTGGCGAGATGGAGTGGACTCCTGCCAGTTTAGATGCCCTTACTTACTAGTAGGGGCCAATGATTGGATCATATTCCGGTCCAAGTGAAGGACACCATTGCCTCAGTCCAGTCCTTCCTGATGGGATTCAAACCTGCCCAATTTCTAGACAGATACTGGTTATACAGGCCCTATACACAGACCCATAATCTACTGACAAATTGATGATGATGATGGAGGGAACTGGTGCGTTCTAAAGAAATATGGGAGCACAGCTTCATCTGTACAGTTCCTGCTCCATACGGGAAGCATGTGGTTCTTTTTTCCCCTGGCCACTGTCTCTTGGTGATGGAGAAGGATAAAGTCTCTGGGTAACCAATCTTGAGTGTTGCAGGTGAGGCCGCGCTGGGATCCTCAGATGTTTGGAGTTTGTAGTGAAGTCCCCTCTGCAG